>NW_026877239.1:0-211689 GCF_032173495.1 Musca vetustissima
GAATATTCAGAGGACACAAGGCGTGGATTTTTTAATGAATTTTAATCGAATATTCAGAGGACACAAGGCGTGGATTTTTTTAATGAATTTTAATCGAATATTCAGAGGACACAAGGCGTGGATTTTTTAATGAATTTTCATCGAATATTCAGAGGACACAAGGCGTGGATTTTTTTAATGAATTTTAATCGAATATTCAGAGGACACAAGGCGTGGATTTTTTTAATGAATTTTAATCGAATATTCAGAGGACACAAGGCGTGGATTTTTTAATGAATTTTAATCGAATATTCAGAGGACACAAGGCGTGGATTTTTTAATAAATTTTAATCGAATATTCAGAGGACACAAGGCGTGGATTTTTTAATGAATTTTAATCGAATATTCAGAGGACACAAGGCGTGGATTTTTTAATGAATTTTAATCGAATATTCAGAGGACACAAGGCGTGGATTTTTTAATGAATTTTAATCGAATATTCAGAGGACACAAGGCGTGGATTTTTTAATGAATTTTAATCGAATATTCAGAGGACACAAGGCGTGGATTTTTTTAATGAATTTTAATCGAATATTCAGAGGACACAAGGCGTGGATTTTTTTAATGAATTTTAATCGAATATTCAGAGGACACAAGGCGTGGATTTTTTTAATGACATAAATATTTAATAAATTTTATGAGTACACAAAGCGTGGATTTTTTAATGAATTTTAATCGAATATTCAGAGGACACAAGGCGTGGATTTTTTAATGAATTTTAATCGAATATTCAGAGGACACAAGGCGTGGATTTTTTAATGAATTTTCATCGAATATTCAGAGGACACAAGGCGTGGATTTTTTTAATGAATTTTAATCGAATATTCAGAGGACACAAGGCGTGGATTTTTTTAATGAATTTTAATCGAATATTCAGAGGACACAAGGCGTGGATTTTTTTAATTAATTTTAATCGAATATTCAGAGGACACAAGGCGTGGATTTTTTTAATGAATTTTAATCGAATATTCAGAGGACACAAGGCGTGGATTTTTTAATGAATTTTAATCGAATATTCAGAGGACACAAGGCGTGGATTTTTTAATGAATTTTAATCGAATATTCAGAGGACACAAGGCGTGGATTTTTTAATGAATTTTAATCGAATATTCAGAGGACACAAGGCGTGGATTTTTTAATGAATTTTAATCGAATATTCAGAGGACACAAGGCGTGGATTTTTTAATGAATTTTAATCGAATATTCAGAGGACACAAGGCGTGGATTTTTTAATGAATTTTAATCGAATATTCAGAGGACACAAGGCGTGGATTTTTTAATGAATTTTAATCGAATATTCAGAGGACACAAGGCGTGGATTTTTTAATGAATTTTAATCGAATATTCAGAGGACACAAGGCGTGGATTTTTTTAATGAATTTTAATCGAATATTCAGAGGACACAAGGCGTGGATTTTTTTAATGAATTTTAATCGAATATTCAGAGGACACAAGGCGTGGATTTTTTAATGAATTTTAATCGAATATTCAGAGGACACAAGGCGTGGATTTTTTTAATGAATTTTAATCGAATATTCAGAGGACACAAGGCGTGGATTTTTTTAATGAATTTTCATCGAATATTCAGAGGACACAAGGCGTGGATTTTTTTAATGAATTTTAATCGAATATTCAGAGGACACAAGACGTGGATTTTTTTAATGAATTTTAATCGAATATTCAGAGGACACAAGGCGTGGATTTTTTTAATGAATTTTAATCGAATATTCAGAGGACCTAAGGCGTGGATTTTTTTAATGAATTTTCATCGAATATTCAGAGGACACAAGGCGTGGATTTTTTTAATGAATTTTAATCGAATATTCAGAGGACACAAGGCGTGGATTTTTTTAATGAATTTTCGAAGCACATTCAGAAGACACAAGGCGTGGATTTTTTTAATGAATTTTCGAAGCACATTCAGAGGACACAAGGCGTGGATTTTTTTAATGAATTTTAATCGAATATTCAGAGAACACAAGGCGTGGATTTTTTTAATGAATTTTAATCGAATATTCAGAGGACACAAGGCGTGGATTTTTTTAATGAATTTTAATCGAATATTCAGAGGACCTAAGGCGTGGATTATTTAATAAATTTTAATCGAATATTCAGAGGACAAAAAGCGTGGATTTCTTAATGAATTTTAATCGAATATTCAGAGGACACAAGGCGTGGATTTTTTTAATGAATTTTAATCGAATATTCAGAGGACACAAGGCGTGGATTTTTTTAATGAATTTTAATCGAATATTCAGAGGACACAAGGCGTGGATTTTTTTAATGAATTTTCATCGAATATTCAGAGGACACAAGGCGTGGATTTTTTTAATGAATTTTAATCGAATATTCAGAGAACACAAGGCGTGGATTTTTTTAATGAATTTTAATCGAATATTCAGAGGACACAAGGCGTGGATTTTTTTAATGAATTTTAATCGAATATTCAGAGGACCTAAGGCGTGGATTATTTAATAAATTTTAATCGAATATTCAGAGGACAAAAAGCGTGGATTTCTTAATGAATTTTAATCGAATATTCAGAGGACACAAGGCGTGGATTTTTTAATGAATTTTAATCGAATATTCAGAGGACACAAGGCGTGGATTTTTTAATGAATTTTAATCGAATATTCAGAGGACACAAGGCGTGGATTTTTTAATGAATTTTAATCGAATATTCAGAGGACACAAGGCGTGGATTTTTTAATGAATTTTAATCGAATATTCAGAGGACACAAGGCGTGGATTTTTTAATAAATTTTAATCGAATATTCAGAGGACACAAGGCGTGGTTTTTTTAATAAATTTTAATCGTTATTCAGAGGACCTAAGGCGTGGATTTTTTAATAAATTTTAATCGAATATTCAGAGGACACAAGGCGTGGATTTTTTAATGAATTTTAATCGAATATTCAGAGGACACAAGGCGTAGATTTTTTAATGAATTTTCATCGAATATTCAGAGGACACAAGGCGTGGATTTTTTTAAATGAATTTTAATCGAATATTCAGAGGACACAAGGCGTGGATTTTTTAATGAATTTTAATCGAATAGAAATAAAGGACACAAGGCGTGGATTTTTTTAATGAATTTTAATCGAATATTCAGAGGACACAAGGCGTGGATTTTTTTAATGAATTTTAGTCGAATATTCAGAGGACACAAGGCGTGGATTTTTTAATGAATTTTCATCGAATATTCAGAGGACACAAGGCGTGGATTTTTTTAAATGAATTTTAATCGAATATTCAGAGGACACAAGGCGTGGATTTTTTAATGAATTTTAATCGAATATTCAGAGGCCAAAAGGCGTGAATTTTTTAATGAATTTTCATCGAATATTCAGAGGACACAAGGCGTGGATTTTTTAATGAATTTTAATCGAATATTCAGAGGACACAAGGCGTGGATTTTTTTAATGAATTTTAATCGAATATTCAGAGGACACAAGGCGTGGATTTTTTAATAAATTTTAATCGAATATTCAGAGGACCTAAGGCGTGGATTATTTAATAAATTTTAATCGAATATTCAGAGGACAAAAAGCGTGGATTTTTTAATGAATTTTAATCGAATATTCAGAGGACACAAGGCGTGGATTTTTTAATGAATTTTCATCGAATATTCAGAGGACACAAGGCGTGGATTTTTTTAAATGAATTTTAATCGAATATTCAGAGGACACAAGGCGTGGATTTTTTAATGAATTTTAATCGAATATTCAGAGGACAAAAGGCGTGAATTTTTTAATGAATTTTCATCGAATATTCAGAGGACACAAGGCGTGGATTTTTTAATGAATTTTAATCGAATATTCAGAGGACACAAGGCGTGGATTTTTTTAATGAATTTTAATCGAATATTCAGAGGACACAAGGTGTGGATTTTTTAATGAATTTTAAACGAATATTCAGAGGACATAGGGCGTGGATTTTTTAATGAATTTTAAACGAATATTCAGAGGACATAGGGCGTGGATTTTGTAATGAATTTTAATCGAATATTCAGAGGACACAAGGTGTGGATTTTTTAATGAATTTTAAACGAATATTCAGAGGACATAGGGCGTGGATTTTTTAATGAATTTTAAACGAATATTCAGAGGACATAGGGCGTGGATTTTGTAATGAATTTTAATCGAATATTCAGAGGACACAAGGTGTGTATTTTTTATTGAATTTTAATCGAATAGTCTAAGCTAAAAACTTGAAATTTGAAATGCGGATTAAGGTTGAGAAGTAGGGTCGTTGTAAGGAGGTTTTGAAAGCGTGTACTCATGTATACGAAAAGTACTAAACTGTACTAAATTTGGTACAATTTGAATTTGGAGAGAAGGATGAAGTTGGAATCCTGAAATTTGAAATTAACGTTACCGTCGGAGTATAGGATAGCGACATGTAGGTGGTTTTGGAAATTTGTACCTATGTGTACGAAAAGTACTAAATTGTACTCTATTTGGTACAATTTCTATTTGAGTTAACCAATAGAGCTCGAACAATAAAATTTGGAAATAAGATTACTACTGAATTGTACGAAAGGTACTAAATGGTACCATTTGGTAACATTTGAATTTGAGTGAATCGATAGGGCTGGAACAATCAAATATGGAAATAAAATTATATAGTTTGGGAAAATTGGGTACAATTTTAATTTTTGGGTGAATCGAATTTGGTTTAGGAAATTTGTACTTATGGGTACTAAATGGAACTAAAATTTATACAATTTGGATTTAGACCTGGAATAGTAAAAAATATGAAATTATGATAACTGTTGGAGTATAGAATTAAGGTATGTAGATAGTTATGTGTACTAAATTTGGTACAATTTAAATTGTGGGTGAATTGATAGAGCTGAAATCCTGAAATTTGGAATTAGGGCCTCAGTTGGGGATTTAAGTTTTGGGCAATGTACAAAGTTTTGGAAATTCGTACTATTGTGTACTAAATGGTAACAAATTTGGATTTGGGTGAATCGATAGAGCTGGAATCTTGATTTTAGGATCACTGTTGGGGTATAGAATGAAGCTATGTAGGGAGTTTTGGAAAATTATTCTAATGTGTACTAAATGGTACCAAATGTGGATTTGGGAGAATTGATAGATCTGGAATTTTGAAATTTGGAGTTAGAGTCACAGTTGGGGTGTAGTATTCGGCAATATAGAAAGTTTAGGAAAATTGTACTAATGTGTACTAAATGGTACCAAATGTGGATTTAGGAGAAATGATAGATCTGTAATCTTCAAATTTGAAGTTAGGATCACTGATTGGGCTATGTAGAAAATTTTGGAAATTCATACTAATGTGTTGTAAGTGGTACTAAATTTGGTACTATTATATTTGGGTGAAGCGATCGGGCTGGAATCATGAAATTGAAAAATATGATTTTTATTGGATTTATATTAATGTGTGTACTAAATGGTACTAAATGTGGTAAAATTAAGATTTGGGTGAACCTATAGTTCTCGAATCATGAAATTTGGAATTAGTCAAGAGTACAAAGCTAATAAATAGTACAAAAATTAGTACAGAGCTAAATTTGTGTTGGTGTGTAGTGTTCAAATATGGAGTTAGTTTTGGAAATACGTACTATAAAATAACCAAGGACCTAAGTGTTACAAAATTTTTAATTATTTTCAATACTGGTGTGTGTGTGTTGATTAGCTCTTCTGACATATGAAGTCATCTGTGAAAACAAAATATTTGATATGTTTAAATAATTCTATATTCGGAAGCTATAAAATTACAAATGTTTCGAACTGTTTCTATATAATTATTATCAATAATATCTTCATTATCTAAAAAAAATCATATTTATTAACAAGCTTTATTTTATATCACAACTCAATACTACAACAACAATAAATGTTAAACACAATTTTTAACAACTACTCAATTGTCTCCATTGTAAAGTCCTTTGTTATGGAGACCATGGTTATAAACTCCTTTATTAAATAGTCCAGGATTAAAAATGCCCTCATTGTGAAGACCATGATTGTGCAATCCCTTATTGAACAGACCATGATTGTAGAGTCCTTTATTAAAAAGGCCATGATTATATAAACCCTGATTGTTATCGTCGCCGTTGGCAGCCAAAACAACAACAGCAATGATTAAAAATGCAGCGAACATCTGAAAGTTAAAAAATTGGCATAATAATTATCAATATTTATTTTAAAATTTTCAATATTAATATACTTACATATTTCAACATTTTTCTTGGCTTATCGATTTCTACTTGTCTTACAAATGTTTCAAATGAATGTGATGTACGTTGGACAATATGGCAACATATTTATACTGGAATATTAAAATCATTCAAATGAGGAACAACATTAAAGAAATTCCTTTGGTGTAAAAGTCCCACCATTTGTATGCCCATAATACAGGGGTTTCCCCCACATTATTTTTATGATAATATGCTCCCACAGACGTAAAAGTTTATTTTTGCATAAGGAATATTTTTAGAATTAATAACTGTTTGAAAATCCGGAATATTTAGCAGACGTCTCAAACATCAACATCTCTCTACAATGTCAAATGATAATAAAAAGGGGAATGCAGACTTGAAGAAAAATTTGCATTGGCCAAACCCAACTATATTTGGAATGCAATCCTCAAAATTTACATACGCAGAAATACATTACATTACATGTAAGTACCACGTGTCTCCAGGGCTACAGTTTTAATTTTCATATAAATAAGTGAACAAGTTTGTTAGCTGATATCAATTCAATTGGCAACTTCAATCAAGTATTCATAACGGACATTAATTCAATATTACAAACTTCGTCAAAATGTTGAAATGTGTAAGAAAAAAAATTGAATTTTTTTGTAAAAATATTTATAACATTAATTAAAAATTTATTTTTTTCAGATTTTTGTTGTATCCTTGGCGATAGTTTTTGTTGCTGGTTACATTCTGGATAACAAAGGCAGTGAAAATTTGGGTATGCCCAATGAAGGACTTCATAATGCGGGTTTATACAATAAGGGTCTACACAATTTGGGTCTTTACAATCAAGGACTAGATAATAAAGGCATGGATAATAAAGGAATGGACAATAAAGGAATGGATAATAAAGGCATGGATAATAAAGGAATGGACAATAAAGGAATGGTTAACAAAGGTATTGAAAATAAGGGATTACCCAATCCAGGTCTGGAAAACAAAGGAATACCCAATCCGGGAATGGAAAATAAAGGAATACCAAATCTGGGACTTTAGCACTAGCCAAAGTAAAAATAATATAGTTTCAATGTTATTAAATGAATACTATTTTAAAATGTTTGTTACAAAATTTCAAAAAAAAAATAAAAAAATTAATAAAAATAAAATAAATGTGTACTATGTGGTACTAAATTTGGTACAATTTTAAGGAGCGGATGAAGCTCGAATCTTGATAGTTGGAGTTAACATTACCGTCGGAGTGTAGAATTGGGATATGTAGGTAGTTTTTGAAATTTGGTACAAATTGGATTTAGGGTAAGCCGATAGGTCTGGAATCCTGAAATTTGAAAACAAGATTCGTTTCTTTTGGATTGTATGATGTAGGTAGCAATGAAAATGTTGTACCTATTTGTACAAATTGGCACTAAATTTGATACAATTTGGATATAGGTGAACCACAGAGCTCGAATCCTGAATTTTGGAATTAAAATTGGGGTATGTGGAAAATATTGGATATTCGTAAATATGATTGTTAAGGTAAGTAGGTATGGAAATTAATATTAATATGTACTAACTGGTACAAAATTTGGATTTGGGAGAACCTATATTTTAAATTTGTGAATTTTTTTAAACTATTTTTTCGTGAACCTAAACTAGGCGTGGATTTTTATTTAAAAATATTTTTTTGTGAACCTAAAACATTTTTATACCCTACACAACTATGTTATAGCTTTGTGCAGCCCCAAGAGTTTGTAACGCCGTAGTCCTAGACCCACCTTTAAGTATACCGATCATATCATATCTCGACTAGCTGAGTCGATCTAGACATGTGTCTCCGTCTGTCCACTATAATTTGTAAACACGATACATGCCACAGTTATGGACAACTCTTCACGAAATGTTGCATGTAAGACGGGTTCTGGCCAACGAAGACCCCTATTGGTTTTGGTAAAGGTCGGTTAATATTTTGGGGATGAAATGGGCCAAATACTGAAATTTTGTCGTTTTTTCTGGGCGCTCCAGAGACCGCAATTATGGCCCATCGAAGGGATCGGACCAAAGAATAAGCATGTCTGTTTTGATAAAGATCGGTAAATATTTTTTTTTTCGAGTCGATCTATAGGCCACAAGTCGAATATCACAACACAACCTACGGTAAAGGAAATCTCGATAGCTAATTAGCAGGGATGTAATAAATATTGGAAATATTCGGAAAATATGTCAGTGTAAGGAAGAGATGCTGTTGATCTCTTATCGGTCAATAGGGTGCAAATATCACGAAATATTGCCCAGTCATAATATTTTAATAAAAATATTGTAATTTTTTTATTTTATATATTATTTAAAAATAATTAATATTACATTTAATAATAACAATAAAACAAAATGTATTTACAACTGTTCATGATAAAGTCCGGGATTTGGTATTCCTTTGTTTTCAAGTCCTGGATTTGGTATTCCTTTGTTTTCAAGTCCTGGATTGGGTATTCCTTTATTTTCCAGTCCCGGATTGGGTATTCCCTTATTCTCCATTCCATTATTGTATAGTCCTTTATTATCCAATCCTTGATTGTAAAGACCCATATTGTGAAGACCCTTATTATATAATCCCGCATTATAAAGTCCTTTATTGGGGATAGACAAATTTTCAAAACCTTTGTATCGCCAAGGATATAACAAAAATCTTAAAGAAAATAAAAATGTTAATAAATTTATGAGTATTCTTGTAGTAATCTTAAGTTTTTTCTTACATATTTCAACATTTTCACGAAGTTGGTAATATTGAATTGATGTCCGTTAGAAAAACTTGATTGCATTTGTCAATCGAATTGATATCAGTTAACAAACTTGTTCCCATATTTATATGAAATTTAAAACGGTAAATTTTTCAGACAATAAGATATTTACAAATCAGTATAAATATTTGGAATTGAATATCAGCATTGAATTCCAAATATATTTAGGTGTGGCTAATCATCATTGTATTCCAAATTTATTTGGGTGTGCAATGTTTGCTGGAGTCTGCATTTCCTTTTTGTTTTTATTTTGCATTCCAGAGATTTTAATGTTTGAGACGTCTGCTAAATATTCAGAATTTTCAAATATAAACTTTTACATATTTTAAAACATATTGTGGTGGGGAAATATATCCCTTATTATGGACATACAAATGATGGAACTATTACACCAAAGGAATTGCATTAATGTTGTCCCTCATTTAAATGATTTCAATATTCCAGTATAAATATGTTGCAATATTTGCGAACTTACATCACATCCATTTGAAACATTTGTAAAACAAGTTCAAATCTACAAACCTGAAAAAATGTTGAAATATGTAAGTATTTAATATGGGAAATTTAAAAGAAAAATATTGGAAATATGGATTTCTGTAATTTCAGATGTTCGTTGCATTTTTGATGATTGCTGCTGTTATTGTGGCTGCCAACGGGACCAATCTTCACAAAATTTTGCATGTAGGATAAGTTCTGGCCAATGAAGACCCCTATTGTTTTTGGAAAAGATCGGTTAATATTAAGGGGATGAAATGGACCAAAAACTTTATTTTTGTCGGTTTTTCTGGTTGCTCCAGAGGCCGCAATTATGGCCCAAGCACCGAATTTTTGCATGGAGAAGGGGATCGGGCCAGAAAATAAGCATGCATGTTTTGATAAAGATCGGTCAATATTTAGCGGGTCAAATGAACCCTGACTTTTGTGTGAAAAATTACAAAATTTGTATTCTATAACCTATATATTTACCCGTGAAGAACAAAGACCCAAGAAGTTGTTAGCATATCCAAGAGGAGTGGTTGACCTTTAAATTGATACCATTTATATGGTCGTATGTACTCAGATGTGGGAGTTCCACTTAAATATTTACAGGTGCTTACATACTGATATATTATTTAGTAACATATTACCACACTGGAGGGCGGAAATATAGAGCTGATCGCTATGAAATGTTCCATGAGTTTCCAGTAGTGGTCAAGGATAACGACTATAATTTTCGGTGATGATCAGATAATAATTTTGGGATGAAGTGGACCGAAAACTTATTTTTTTCGAGTCGATCTATAGGCCACAATTATAAACCGAACATCACAACACAACCCACGGTCAAGGACAATTAATTAGAAGGACTATGCTGAATATTAGTAATATTCGAAAAATATGCCCGTGTGAGGAAGAGGTGCTATTGACCTCTAATCGAGCAAGAGGGTGCAACTATCACGTCATTTTGTCGGGCTCGGAATAAAAATCCGCAGAAAGTTAGATTTCCGTGATAGTTGTGTAGGGTATCGTATGGTCGGCCCCGTCCTACTATACTGCTCCGCTCACTGGTTTAAAAATATTTTTTAGGGTCTTACAATAGGTGTAGATTTGTATACCCTTCACCACACTGTGGTACAGGTTATTATGTCTTCGTGCATACATAGATAGACAAATGGTTCCTTTTTAGAATATGCTTGAAATCACATTCTGAGCCGATTTATGCATGTCCGTCCGTCTGTTGGTGTTAAATTGTAAACAAAGTACCGGACACATTTATGATCCGAATTTGATGAAATTTGGCACAGCTCATTTGTTTGGCCCAAGGACGAACCCTATTGAAATTGGGAAAAATCGGTTCAGCTTTAGATATAGCTCCCATATATATTTTCGTCCGATTGAAGGTAAATGGGACACCAAAATCCCTATATATTTCGATTTGCACGAAATTTGGCACAGCGTAATGAATAAGGTCTAGAGTGATGTGTGCAAAGTTTCGTGAAAATCGGTTCAGATTTAGATATAGCTAACATATATATTTTCTATCGATTTAAGGTAAATGGGTCACCAAAGTCCCTAAATATCTTTCGATTAGCACGAAATTTGGCATAGAGTTCTAAATTAGCTCCAGAATGATGTGTGCCAAGTTTCGTGAAAATCCGTCCAGATTTAGATATAGCTCCCATATATAATATTGTCCGATTTTATGTAAATGGTGCACCAAAGTTCCTATATAACTTTCCATTTTCACGAAATTTGGCATAGGGTAATTAATTAGGTCAAGAATGGTGTGTGCTAAGTTTCGTGAAAATCGGTTCAGATATAGATATAGCTTCCATATATTATATTGTCCGATTTTATGTAAATGGTGCTCAAAAGTCCCTATATATCTTTCGATTTGCACGAAAATTTGGCACAGCGTACTAAATTAAGTCTAGAATGATGTGTGCAAAGTTTCGTGAAAATCGGTTCCGATTTAGATATAGTTCCCATATATAACTTCGTCCGATTTTAGGCAAATAGTCCACTAAAGTCCCTGGAAATCTTTTGATGTGCACGAAATTTATAACAGCGTAATGAATTAGGTCTGGAATGATGTCTGCCAAGTTTCGTGAAAATCGGTTCAGATTTAGATATAGCTCCCATATATATTTTCGCCCGATTTTAGGTAAATGGGACACCAAAGTCCCTAGATATATTTCGATTTGCACGAAATTTGGCATAGGGTAATGAATTAGGTCCAGAATGGTGTGTGCTAAGTTTCGTGAAAATCGGTTCAGGTTTAGATATGGCTCCCATATATATTTTCGTCCGATATATGCACCAAAGTTCCTATATATATTTCGATTTGCACGAAATTTGGCATAGCGTTCTGAATTAAGTCTAAAACGATGTGCGCTAAATTTCAGGAAAATCGGTTAAAATTTCAATATAGCTCCCATATATTTTTTCGTCCGATTTTATGTAAATGGTTCACTAAAGTCCCTATATATCTTTCGATTTGCACGAAGTTTGACATATCGTACAGAATTAAGCCTAGAATGATGTGTGCAAAGTTTCGTGAAAATCGGATCAAATTTAGATATAGCTCCCATATATATTTTCATCCGATTTTAGGTAACTGGTGCACCAAAGTCTCTGAAAATTATTCGATTTACACGAAATTTGGCACAGGATACTGAATTAGGTCCCGAATGCTGTGTGCTAAGTTTCGTGAAAATCGGTTCAGATTTAGATATAGCTCCCATATATATTTTCGTCCGATTTAAGGTAAATGGTGCACCAAAGTCCCTATATATATTTCGATTTGCACGAAATTTGGCACAGCGTAATGAATAAGGTCTAGAGTGATGTGTGCAAAGTTTCATGAAAATCGGTTTAGATTTAGATATAGCTCCGATATATATTTTCGTCCGATTTAAGGTAAATGGGTCACCAAAGTCCCTAAATATCTTTCGATTTGCATGAAATTTAGTATAGAGTTCTAAATTAGCTCCAGAATGATGTATGCCAAGTTTCGTGAAAATCCGTCCAGATTTAGATATAGCTCGATATATATCTTCGTCCGATTTAAGGTAAATTGTGTACCTAAGTCCCTATATATCTTTCGATTTGCACGAAATTTGGAACCGCGTACTAAATTAAGTCTAGAATGATGTGTATTAAGTTTCGAGAAAATCCGTCCAGATTTAGATATAGCTCCCATATATAATATTGTCCGATTTTATGTAAATGGTGCTCAAAAGTCCCTATATATCTTTCCATTTGCACGAAATTTGGCATAGGGTAATTAATTAGGTCAAGAATGGTGTGGGCTAAGTTTCGTGAAAATCGGTTCAGATTTAGATATAGCTCCCATATATATTTTCATCCGATTTAAGGTAATTGGTGCACCAAAGACCCTATATATCTTTCGATTTGCATGAAATTTAGCATAGAGTTCTAAACTAGGTCCAGAATGATGTGTGCCAAGTTTCGTGAAAATCGGTTCAGATATAGATATAGCTTCCATATATAATATTGTCCGATTTTATGTAAATGGTGCTCAAAAGTCCCTATATATCTTTCGATTTGCACGAAAATTTGGCACAGCGTACTAAATTAAGTCTAGAATGATGCGTGCAAAGTTTCGTGAAAATCAGTTCAGATATAGATATAGCTCCCATATATAGCATCGCCCGATTTTAGGCAAATAGTCCACTAAAGTCCCTGGAAATCTTTTGATGTGCACGAAATTTATAACAGCGTAATAAGTTAGGTCTAGAATGATGTCTGCCAAGTTTCGTGAAAATCGGTTAAGATTTTGATATAGCTCCCATATATATTTTCGCCCGATTTTAGGTAAATGGGACACCAAAGTCCCTAGATATATTTCGATTTGCACGAAATTTGGCATAGGGTAATGAATTAGGTCCAAAATGGTGTGTGCTAAGTTTCGTGAAAATCGGTTCAGGTTTAGATATAGCTCCCATATATATTTTCGTCCGATATAGGCACCAAAGTTCCTATATATATTTCGATTTGCACGAAATTTGGCATAGCGTTCTGAATTAAGTCTAAAACGATGTGCGCTAAATTTCAGGAAAATCGGTTAAAATTTCAATATAGCTCCCATATATTTTTTCGTCCGATTTTATGTAAATGGTTCACTAAAGTCCCTATATATCATTCGATTTGCACGAAATTTTGCATAGGGTACTAAATTGAGTCTTAAATGGTGTGTGTCAAGTTTCGAAAAAATCGGGTCAGGTAAAGATATAGCTTCGATATATATTTTCGTCCGATTGAAGGTAAATGGTGCGCCAAAGTCCCCATATATCTTTCGATTTGCACGAAATTTGGCATAGGGTACTGAATTAGGTTCCGAATGATGTGTGTTAAGTTTCGTGAAAATCGGTTCAGATAAGGATATAGCTCCCATATATATATTCGTCCGATTTTATGTAAATGGTGCACCAAAGTCCCTATATATCTTTCGATTTGCACGAAGTTTGACATATCGTACAGAATTAAGCCTAGAATGATGTGTGCAAAGTTTCGTGAAAATCGGATCAGATTTAGATATAGCTCTCATATATATTTTCATTCGATTTTAGGTAACTGGTGCACCAAAGTCTCTGAAAATTATTCGATTTACACGAAATTTGGCACAGGATACTGAATTAGGTCCCGAATGCTGTGTGCTAAGTTTCGTGAAAATCGGTTCAGATTTAGATATATCTCCCATATATAGTTTCGTCCGATTTCATGTAAATGGTGCACCAAAGTCCTTAATTTAATATTTAAATTTTACATTTAAACCATATTTATAATTATCTCCCCAAAATGTATGCTCTACAAATTGTTAACGCCCTGAGGTTATGCAATTGTGGTTAGACGCAAAATAATAATTTCTTTTTTTTTTTTTTTTGAATGAATTGGTTGGCATTTAAACTGAAACCATTCAACCATAAAGAGATTTATTTCACATTCAAAATTTTATTAGTTTTTGTAATTGTAATTATTTACATATTTCGATTTTAGGGATTTGCACGAAAGTATGCTACACAAAAATTGTTATTTCAATAATTGCTATTTTTTTTTCTCCTTCCATCCAAACTCACATTACAATCTGTTGCCAATCACATATTTTTGTTTGACAGTAATAGCAGCAACCCAGAACCACAATATAAAATGACTTCGTAGATATTTTCTATGTGTGCTTTACCTTTCGTTCATTCATTCATTTCTTCCTTATGTGGTTCCTGTTATTGTCATCGTTCGTTGTTAGTTAAGGTTTAAGTTAAAAGCCGCAGAACTTTAAAATTTCCCAAAACGTAACAAAGTTTTACTCTTCTTTTTGAATTGTTGCGGTTATTCGAAACGAGCTCCTAAAAGTATACACCACAAATTTTGTGATATGCTTGGTGAAGTATTTTTAGTTTGATTTTTTTCTGTTTGACAGAGGAAAGACTGCATCGTATGGAAGGCATGTACATTTTTGAATAACTAGACCTTCAACTGGGCAATGAGAAATGTTTAAAAAAATCCTCGCCTATCGTGAGTCCTTGAAAAAATATTTTTAAAATATCCTATTGTAGATACCTAAAAAAATTGAAACTTCTTAATTATTGTAGTTCCCTGAATGATTTTTTTTTAAAACATATCCACGCCAATAGTAGGTCTATGGCAAAATATTTTCAACAAATATACTTAAACATATCATCGGAGCGTATAAGTATGGTTGGTTATCATACGCACCATGGTACCACAATTAATATAAATCATGCGACCTGTTGTACTACTATTTCTATAATTGCCGGAATCTTGCTTTTAAATACATACTAAGGGTGAGAGTACTGTTCATATTTACCCTCATTGCTTAAAATATCTAGGAAAATTGGCAGAATCAGCTAAACGACATTTTGTATCGAATACACTTCCAATCCCAGTCAGTAAAAAGGGATCACAAGAACTTGGATTTATTAAAGAATATTCTTCAAGGGCCAACTGAGGCGTGGATTTATTAAAGAATTCTTCAAGGGCCAACTGAGGCGTGGATTTATTAAAGAATATTTTTCAAGGGCCAACTGAGGCGTGGATTTATTAAAGAATATTTTTCAAGGGCCAACTGAGGCGTGGATTTATTAAAGAATTATTTAAGGGCCAACTGAATATTCTTCAAGGGCCAACTGAGGCGTGGATTTATTAAAGAATATTCTTCAAGGGCCAACTGAGGCGTGGATTTATTAAAGAATATTCTTCAAGGGCCAACTGAGGCGTGGATTTATTAAAGAATATTTTTCAAGGGCCAACTGAGGCGTGGATTTATTAAATTTTTCAAGGGCTCCAAAATCAACAGAAATCTTTATTTCAAAATCACGAAGAAGACATTATTTGAGGAGTCGAAACATTATCCTTGATGGATATGATCAGATGTGTCAGAGGAATCTTCAAAGACGAACTGTTGCTCAGAAAATCTTTAGTAGACCAGAAAAGGAAACAATAAATCAATTGCAGATTCGTTTGGAGACCGTTGAATGGTCGAAGAGAAAGCTAAGGGTTTTAATGGTCTAGTGGATAGATGAAAGGCTAGAGAAGATTTCAATGTGGGATCAGGCAGCTTATTAGAAATTGGAAGTTTTTCATAGACGATTTTTGCTCAGCATAGACTAGACTTTTGTAGACTAGCAAGAAGTTGAAGGGTAAAGCAGATAGCTAAAAGTTCAGATAGTCAAGTAGTGAATAGAAAAAGACATGACGTATATCAAGACCATTTTAAAAATCCAACCCTTGCAAAAATATTTTTAAAAATCTATAAAAGCAAAAACTACTAAGTATTGCTATTTCTTATTCGCATCATAGTACTACAATTATATAAATTATACGACCTCGATTGCTACTCTTTCCAAAATTAAAATAATCTTATTTTTAAGTTAGATTCAGGAAGAGAAGATTGAGGAAGTTTATTAAAGATTAGTTAAAGGACCAACAAGTTAATCAGATATATCGAAAGAGCCAGTGGTTATTTGAGAGAGTCCCTAAAGGTCTAGGAAGATGATCGGTGTCAATTAAAAGGGCCAAGAAGTATATTAGAGATACGAATATAGGTCAGAGTAGCTACGATGTATTTAACAAAGAGTTAGGGAATCGAAATTAGGAATCAGAATTTTCATGAAAATCATATCATAGACGAGATGTGGCTGAGAATTATTTTGTAGACATTTCTTTAAATGTAGTTGAAGATTCTAGTAAGATTTTAAAGGTTGGTTGAAATGGCAAGGAGTCTATCATTGATGCTCTTTTGGTCTAGAACCTATTCAGAGACAGCTGAGTCAGCTTATCTACTCAACAAGTAGATCTTCAGAATAAGTGAGTCCAGGAAGTATGTCAATGTGAAAAAAGAACCAGCAATCTTATAAAGAATGAGCTGAAGGACCACGAAGTTAATCAGACATAGCTGGAGATGTAGCGAATCTTTTAGAGACGACTAAAGGTCTTGGAAGCTGCTCAGAGTCAACTAAAAGTGTGGATAAGAGTTACGATGGTAGCTCACAAGGGATTATAATAGTTACGATGTCTTTAATAGAGGATTTAGTTAACCTTATGGGTGGGAAAATTTACTTTATGCAAGATGATGGTTCTGCTAATGCCGAGAAATTCTAACAGATGAATATATCATATTCAGGTCGCGGTAGATTGTAATGAATTTGGAAATGTAGATGAATGAAAGAAAGTGATCGGCAAACATAGATTCCATAAAGATAATATTTCCCTATTGAAAATATGTTTAAAAACAGATGAAAAACTTAAAAAATACAGGGTATACGGAGGGTCTACCTTAGGGCTCAGGTGACTTATTTTAGGAATGATCAGACGTGTCAAGAGTACTTGAAAGAACCCGGAACCAGAAACGTGCTGGAGACCTTAATCACAGAGTGAATGACCACTGAGGGCCAGAGTGTCGAAGAAGATAAGCAGAAGGGTCAGAGCTTCTATAAAAAAAATAGTAGATCCAAATCGTCTATAGAAAAGATGAGTTGTTGAGGACCAGAAAATTTATAACAGAAAAGCTAAAGGGCGGATAAGAGAGGTACAGCACGGCTCAACGGTCAAGGTCTTTCATAGCCTTGCTGACAGTTGTATGTCCTTGGAGTCTTTTACCGATGAGTTGAGAGATATTCTGGGGAGAAGCTGAAGGCCCAGGAAACTGACTGAGGTATATCACACAGCGACCAAGAGATTTTATGAAAGAGAGTTTTGAATCAGATATTCTGCCGAGAAGCTGAAGTGTCAGTGGCTTTTAACATACTACCTGAAGGACCAAGGATACTGTAGATACATATAAAATGACAAGGTTATCAGAGACGTGTTGTCATATAGTCGATATACACAAGCTGACAGGGCAGAGATTCCATAGGAATAAGACTAGAGAATCGACAGATATCTTCAGTTCATCTGAAAGAACCAAATGAGTGAATTGAAGAGCCCTTGAAAAACCAAGAGGTCTATAAGCGGCGAGTTGAAGAGCCAAGAAGCTGTTCAGAGAATAATGGAAGGACAGGTAGTCAATATAGAGAAACCAAACTGTCAATAAAGAACCCACGATAACCCAGGAGGTCTATAGCTACAAATTGAAGGGCCAAGAAGCCTTTACAACTTAAATGTCAGGGTCAGGTAATCAAAATAGGGCCAAAATATCAATAACGAATCCACGATAACCTAGGAGGTTTATAAGTGGATTGAGACCCTCAGATATTAATGGAAAGGTAAGAATGTCGATATTAAGAGCTCTTGAGTCTACAGAGGTATGCTTAGAGAAACTGAGGATACGATTTGGGAAGCAACTGTAAGGAAAATGAGTCTGTAGATAAACATAAAGGACCAAGAAAGAAATATAGACGTTATTGTGAGATAAATCACCGATAAAATGGAACTGAGGGTTCAATAAATCGATATGCACATAATGAAGGCCTAAAAGTTATTACCGGAAATCCCTCTTGAGGATCAGATCATCCAATTGGGTGAACAGAAGAATCATAACATCATCAGAATGGAGCTGTGAGGTCGGGAGACTTTCATAGCCGAGCTGATCGATCAGGAAGTCTGTCATAGGCAAGCAGAGGGATCAGACTTACGATATTAAGGGTCTGAAGAATTTAATTAGAGTCGTTGTGATCGAACAAGGAGGTCGCGTGATCCTTCGTCTATATTGCTGAGGTCTTCTTATTTATAAAATTATTTTCTATTGCCTACACTTAGGCTTCAGAATCTTTAAAATCAACGAAGTCACCTTAGAGTGGGGGACAGAATGAGCTGGAAGGCCTGGGGTCTCTCATAGTCGAGCTGAACGAACAGTATGTCTGTTATAGACAAGCAGGAGCATCAGACTGACGATATTAAGTACCTGAAGAGTCGTAGAAAGAGGTCAAGTGGTGGGTCACTTGGTCTATACTGACAATTGCCTTTGAGATATTTTGTTGAGCACTTCTTATTTATGACATCATTTTCTATAGCCTTCACTTGGCGTAAGTGACCTTTGTTTGATTCGGAATAATTATAATTTACAAAGCCGCCATAGAGTCATGCACAGAAGGAGCTGTGAAGCCTGGGGTATCTGGTAGTGAATCTGAATGATCACAATGCCTGTCATAGATAAACAGAAGTGTCGGGGATCTTAAGAGGTCAATTAGAGTAGTGGTGATGGACCGAGGAGGTAATAATTAAAATCTACGAAATCACCATAGAGTCATGCCTAGAAGGAGCTGTTAAGCCTGGGGTATCTGATAGTGGATCTGAACGATCACAATGCCTGTCATAGACAAGCAGAAGTGTGTGGGATCTTAAGAGGTCAATTAGAGTAGTGGTGATGGACCGAGGAAATTGTTTCTTAGGCGACCCTGACCTTCGTTGCATAGAAATAATTGAAATTAACGAAGTCAAACTCGAGCCTTGGAGATTTTAGAGAACCCCCGTCTATCATCTTTTTAAAATTATTTTCTATTGCCTACTTTTAGACTTCGATGACCTTTGCTCGAGCCTTGGAGATTTTAGAGATCCCCTGCCTATCATCTTATTAAACTTATTTTCTATTGCCTACTTTTAGGCCTCGATGACCTTTGCTGCCACTGAGAAAATTAATTTCTGTAGCAATTTTTTTGATTGAAATTTTGATTATTTTCGAAGACGATGTGCACAATTCTGCACAGGTCGTCAAAAATAAAAATATTCTTCGGCGAGAAACAAAAAAAAATTGTCATGTCAGCCAATATTATTACCTGTAGCAGAAGAAGAAAAATAGCGGAGCTCAAATAAGCAAAATCAACAAAAAATTCGCCAGAACAAAAAAAATGACCTGTAAAAATAATCACGAAAAAAAAATTGAGAAAACCCCTGAAGAAAGAAGAAAAGGAGAACAGCAAGAGGTCCTGATGTGTTCAGGTTCGGAACAAAATACAAATGTTTTCATGCTTGTTACACGATTGTTTTTTTATTATTGTTGGTTGGTTGCTTGCTTGCTTCATAATCCGCTTAGAGAGTCAAAAGGTGGCTGGACGGAAAACTAATTGGAATGGGTCGAAGCTGGGAAGGCAGAGAGGGGTTTGTTTTCTTCTTCCTTAGCTAAAAAATAAATGTAATTTTGAATTTCTCCCGAGTTTTTAGCTTTCTGGGCATTGTCAACATCACAGGTCAAGGAATGTTTTACATGCTCTCTCTCTCCCTCCTCCGCCTTGCCCTCTTTCTCGAAGTGAAACCGAATAGCTAGCTATTCTCTAAATAATGGCATGCCTGTTACAGTCATTTTTCAGAAGTAGCAGCAACAACAAAAACATTGTTTAACGAACCATTAATCACAAGGTGTAGGTGTGTGTGTAAGTTCGAGTCCTGTGCGGAATCCAGGATACGTTTGTGGTTCTGATGTTGTTGATGCTGGTGACAGTTCGACGTTTTTTTTTTTTTTTGTCTGAACTCCCTTCAATGTTATTGTCACAGTAAATGTGTCAGTTCCTTTCCCACCCGCATATCCTTCCTTTCTCCCTTCCCCCTCTCCCGCAACACAATCGAGTCCTTTTCAAAAATCTGTGATGGAAAAGTTCTGTTCGAAATGGTGTTCATAAGGAACCCCATTACCTCCCAGAAAAAAAAACAGATAATTTTTTACTTAGTCATGGGAAAAATACTTGACAAAACATGCACTTTTTTGGAAGGGTGCAGAACACTTCGTCCTGTCATTCGGCATTCTATGCACCACAAACTGCACTGTTTGCCATTTTGTCATTTTTTGGTTAACTCTGAAGGATCCACTTTATTCGCCTCATCATTGTCGTCGCATCACATCTCATCTATGGCACAGCACTCCTTAGCTCCTCAATGCTCCAGAGGAGCAGGAGAACTATGAGGATGCGGATGATGACGACAATGATTTCTGATGTGATGTGAGTTATGAATTGACATTTGGGGAAGGTTTTCATTACAAAGAAGTGTTAGTGTCAGTCAACAAAACAAGAACTCACATCGGACCGGACTTGGAGTATCTGAGAGAGAGTGGCAACAGAAGTAGAAGCTGAACAACATCTCCGAACAGTAACAAGAAAAATGATAGTTCCGAAAGAAAGATGAATGACAGCCATTATTCTCATTTTATTTTGGGGTGTTGGTTATTTGGTTGTGTCGGTGGTCATGGTAACCAGGATAATGACAAGATTTTTGTGGTGACGGGAGGTGGCTGCCAGGACAACGTCACCATCATTATGGTCGGGAAATTAAATTCTAATGTGTTAAGATTTTTTATATGAAAGGTGGCAAGGTGGGACAGGAGGGAGGTGTTCGTAATAAATTAAATTTCTTTATTTTTTGGTTAAGCCTAGAGGATATGAGGAGGAGGATAAGGAGGTTCATTCAGGAGGGCTAAAGGTTCAGATAGTCAATACAGACGAGACAAAGTCAAAAAAAATCTATGATATATCGACTTAAGCGCCCAAGGAATTCATTAAAACACACTAAGAGTCCAGGAGGTCTCCCATGAACCCAAAAGAGCCTAGAAGGTTTCCAAGGAACCCAAAACAACCAGGATTTCATCCCGAAACATGCTGAAGGGGTAGAAGTGGTTCAGCGATTAATTTAAGTATTAGAGAATGGAACAGAATATCGTAAAAAAATCGACAAAGGGCCAGATTATCAGGTTATGGCCTGGAGGTCAATCGGTGTCTATAATGATATCCTGAAGGACCTGGAGAGATCAATAAAAAGGCAGGAAGGGTCAGAGAAAAAAGGGACGATCTGAAGGAACTTTGAAATTAATGAAGATACCCTGAATGATCAGGAAGTCAATAAAAACAGTCAGGAAGTCTATCAACGAGGCACTTAGCTTCGTTATGGAAAACTCCATGTATCAGAAAGTCGAAGGAAAAGAGTGCCGCTAAGAATACGACGAGGGGTCAAGGAATCAAGAGGTAAACTGAAGACATCATGAAGACATCCTGAAGATCCAGGAGATTAATCAATGGGCTAAGAAGTAAATTAAAATCGCATATACGGCTCTGGACTTCGGTATGGACACGCCAAAGTGTCAGATATGAATAGAAGTATCATAGAGTTCATGATGATACCCAGTACAACCAAAAGAGATCAATGAAAAATCCAGGAACTCCATCAACAAAGAACTTCGATATAGGTGAATCGAAGTATAACAAAGTCATAGGAAAAGATGAATAGTAGGATGAAATAACCGACAAATAACGAAGCCGAAGGACAAGACTGTCGATAAAAATTAAGGGCTAAAGAGACAGATAGTCGATACGAACAACGTAAACAACAAGAAGTCCATCAGATAAGGGGATAAAGATGCACTGAAGGGCGAGATCATGGTCAATGGAAAGCCAGAAATTATATCAACGAAGTATATATGGTTCATAGTTTCGATATCAACGAGACGAAGGGACAGGAAGTCCTCGAAAGAAATAAATATAAGGGAGGGTAACCCGATAAAGACTGAAACTGAAAGTCCAGAGTGTCAATAATAATTCAACGAAGGTTGAGGGAACCTATAGGTGGGCTGAAGGGCCAAATGGCTTCACGAAGACACCATGAAAAAGGTCCAGGAGGTCATTGAAAAAGCTAAAAAGTCGACCAACGAAGAATAGACGACTGAGGACTTCGTCGAAAGAGATGATTAGAGGGATGAGAGATCCAATACAGACTGGAGAATCTAGAGTTGTGCCAAATGAGTTAATGAAGACATTCTGCAGGACCAGGAGGTCAATGAAGAAGCCAGTTATTCTATCAACGGAAAATAGATGGCTCAGGGCTTGGATCTGGACGAGTCGAAAGGACAGAAAATCGACGAAATGCTTGACAAGTGAATGCAGAATGGCATGCTTTCTATAATTGATTTAGGCGAATCAAAAATTCAGTAGGATAAGCGAATCGTTCATAGCCTAAGTTGTTGGGAGTCTTTATAGACGAGAAAATTCAGTCAGAAAGCAAATGAAAGCGAAACAAAGTTTCTGATCAGCGTGGATCTTTAAGCTAATCTCTTCCAGCTAGATTTCCTAGAATTAACTTCGTCTGGACCATTTCGCTGGTGCTGATTGAACCAGATCCAATCGCAATTGGGTCTTGAAAAAAAACTGGTTTTCAGTCTGACTTACAAGAAGATTTACAGAGGATTTCCTGATCCATCCAGGCAGTCTCAGATCAGTAGCTGAGACGTCTCGTCGGAATACTGCCCGAACTTCTAAATCGCCTGAACTCAGTAATAATCTGTGGCCGTCATTTATCTGGGTATCTGACCCTGGCCTGGTACCTTAGTTCTTCTATAGAGATTCCATAGGGCCTCCGTTCTTTTCTAATTGTCTCTATGGAGCCCCTGCTGTCTCCAATTTGCGATTATAATCCATATTTTACTATGCACTGCCCTGCAGCCAGTATCTGGTGTATTCCCCAACCCTGCAGCTTCTATGTGTACATAAAACTCGTCAGTACTTGTCTCGACTTTGATGGTTTCCCTGGTCCATAAGGACATTTGTGGTCCTTCGTGGTTCTATAATTCTCTACGATACTCTTTCTGGGCCTTTAGCTTGCTCGGATAGTCTTTCTTAAGGACGAAACCGCTTCGAAAAATCCCTGGATCTTCGGAAAATATCTATATGACTTTTAGGCTACAGCTTGCATGAGTTAATTGCCGCTCAGTTGCTTTATGATCAGCTACCTTTACAGACTGGAGAATCTAGAGTTCGTCAATATATAATTTTTGCCCTTCAGCCATTCTTTATAATTTACTGCCACTTCGTTCAGCCTTTCTAGGGCTACACGTTATCACTCGACAATTATATGGCCCTTCAGCTCGCTCTATTCGTCTTTGACCCTTTTAATTTGAAATCGCATTCAAATAGACCCAGGTCTGCAGTTCGACTCTACAAGACTCATTGGCCGCTCAGCTTGAGTTATGATTAGCTTCCTGGCTCTTCACCTCGCCAATAAATACCCCATACTTCTATAGACCTTCTTTACAATTTTCCTGGCATTTCATTCAGGTACTGGTATTTCTGCTCTCTCTTCCCTTGGCCACTAGACACCCTGGCAAATTTTCTCTGCCATGTTTTCAATGAATGACCGCTTTACTATATTATGATTAGCTTCCTGCCGAATTTGGACGTCAATACAGATTTACTTCAACTTCAGGCCTTCTTTACAGTTTCCTTAGAACTTCTCATGTTTTCCAAAGAATCCAGGTTTTGAGTTCAACACTACAAATCCGTAGGCTTGGATTTTTTTTAATATTTTTTAGGCTGACAACAAAGCCTTCCTTAAACTTCTGACCTACTTTTTATTCACTCTGGTACTTCGTTTATGCCTCCTGTATCTACAGCTAATCTCCCGAAATTTGTCTGTTGCTTCAGTTGGCCTATGAAAATATACTCCCTCTCACTTTTGCTCTGTCATTTTTTTCCAATAAAAATTAGATTACATTCTTACCAGTCTGTAATAAGAATTTATTTCCGAATAAAATTGCCTACTTTTAGGGGCATTCTTATTTTTTTCTTTTCATTTTCCCCCATAAAACAAATTCAATGTTCCCTATACATGGCCTTATTGATTGATAATCCTGCACAAAAACCAAATTATGTAAATAAGGTTAATAAAAATGGGAATCCACCCGTTCTTCCCCCAATATTAGGTCGAAGGGCAATTGTTAATGGCACAATAATAATAGCCAAGCAAACAAGGATAGCATACTTTTAGGGGCATAAAAAAGAGGAAATTTGTAATCGAAAAGCATGGTTGGAGGCTTGTGAACAAGAAATTAAATAAAAGATTTATTATTATATTCAGCAATTTAATAAATAAAAAATGTGTTGCATACCCCCAGGCGAGTGATATGATATTTATTTTAAAGTATATTTTGGGGATGAAAAATTTATTTTTTTAAATAAAAAAATCTGTTAAATCATTTTCTACATCATTTTTGTACATAATTAATCACAGTTAATATTGGACTGCCTTCATCCGGCAAAAAGGTACCTACTCATTCGAATTTTTAACCCCTTCATTATCCGCTTATTGTTAATTATCATTTAGCATGTTTTGTCTTGTTTTCATTAATCATTTTTATACCCTTCACCACCCTGTGGTACAGGGTATTATGTCTTTGTGCATATGTTTGTAACAGGCAAAAAAACGAGATAGACCCATGGTTCCTTTCGATAATATGCATATAATCACTTTCTGAGACGATTTATGCATGTCCGTCCGTCTATCTGTCCGTTTGTCCGTCTGTAGATGTAAAATTGTAAACAAAGTACAGGTCGCATTTATGATCCGAATTGGATGAAATTTGGCATAGGTCACTTATTTGGCCCAAGGACGAACCCTATTGAAATTGGGACAAATCGGTTCAGATTTAGTTATAGCTCCCATATATATTTCCGTCCGATTTAAGGCAAATGTTGTACCAAAGTCCCTATATATCTTTCGATTTGCACGAAATTTGGCATGACGTACTAAATTAAGCCTAGAATGATGTCTGCCAAGATTCGTGAAAATTGGTGCAGATTTAGATATAGCTCCCATATATATTTCCGTCCGATTTTATGTAAATGGTGCACCAATGTCTCTATATATCTTTCGATTTGCACGAAATTTGGCATAACGTACTGAATTGAGCCTAGAGTGATGTCTGATAAGTTTTGTGGAAATCGGTCTAGATTTGGATATAGCTCCCATATATAGTTTCGTCCGATTTTATGTAAATGGTGCACCAAAGTCCCTATATATCTTTGGATTTGCACGAAATTTGGCATAACGTACTGAATTGAGCCTAGAGTGATGTCTGATAAGTTTTGTGGAAATCGGTCTAGATTTGGATATAGCTCCCATATATAGTTTCGTCCGATTTTATGTAAATGGTGCACCAAAGTCCCTATATATCTTTCGATTCGCACGAAATTTGGCATAGCGTACTGAATAAAGTCGAGAATGATGTGTGTCATGTCTCGTGAAAATCGGTTCAGATTTAGCTATATAGCTCCCATATATATTTGCGTCCGATTTAAGGTAAATGGTGCACCAAAGACTTTATATATTCATCGATTTGCACGAAATTTTGCATGGAGTACTGAAATAAGACTAGAATGATGTGTGTTAAGTTTCGCGAAAATCGGTTAAGATTTAGATATAGCTCCCATATATATTTTCGTCCGAATTACCGAAATGGTGCACCAATGTCCCTGTATATCTTTCGATTTGCACGAAATTTGGCATAATGCACTGAATTGAGTCTAGAATGATGTGTGTTAAGTTTCGCGAAAATCGGTTAAGATTTGGATATAGCTCCCATATATATTTTCGTCCGAGTTAAGGTAAATGGTATACCAAAGTCCCTATATATCTTTCGATTTGCACGAAATTTGGCATAGCGTACTGAATAAAGTCGAGAATGATGTGTGTCATGTTTCGTGAAAATCGGTTCAGATTTAGATATAGCTCACATATATATTTGCGTCCGATTTAAGGTAAATGGTGCACCAAAGACTTTATATATTCATCGATTTGCACGAAATTTGGCACAACGTACTGAATTGAGTCTAGAATGATGTGTGTTAAGTTTCGCGAAAACCGGTTCAGATTTAGATATAGCTCCCATATATATTTTCGTCCGAATTACCGAAATGGTGCACCAATGTCCCTGTATGTCTTTCGATTTGCACAAAATTTGGCATGACGTACTAAATTAAGCATAGAATGATGTCTGCCAAGATTCGTGAAAATCGGTTCAGATTTAGATATAGCTGTCATATATATCTTCGTCCGATTTAAGGTAAATGGTATACCGAAGTCCCTATATATCTTTCGATTAGCACGAAATTTGGTATAGCCTAATGATTTAGGTCTATAATGATGTGTGTTAAGTTTCGTGAAAATCGATTCAGATTTAGATATAGCTCCCATATATATTTTCGACCGATTTAAGGTAAATGTTGTACCAAAGTCCCTATATATATTTCGATGTGCACGAAATTTGGCACAACGTACTGAATTGTGTCTAGAATGATGTGTGTTAAGTTTCGTGAAAATTAATTCAGATTTAGATATAGCTCCCATATATATTTTCGTCCGATTTAAGGTAAATGTTGTACCAAAGTCCCTATATATGTTTCGATTTGCACGAAATTTTGCATGGAGTACTGAATTAAGTCTAGAATGATGTGTGTTAAGTTTCGCGAAACTCGGTTCAGATTTAGATATAGCTCCCATATATATTTTCGTCCGATTTTAGGTAAATGTTGTACCAAAGATCTATATATTCTTCAATTTGCACGAAATTTGGCATAGCGTAATGAATAAAGTCTAGAATGGTGTGTGTCAAGTTTCGTGAAAAAAGGTTCAGATTTAGATATAGCTCCCATATATATTTTCGTCCGATTTTACATAAATGGTGCACCAAACTCCTAATGTTTGTCCGATACATATGTATCCTTACAATTGTATACAATATACCCAAAGTGGTGAAGGGTATCATATAGTCGGCCCAGTCCGATTTAACTACTTTCCTTACTGGTTCTTTTTTCATTATGTGTGTGTAGTTAAGTAAACATAAAGGAAGTCCCTTTATCCCTTTTGTGTGTATATGTGTGTGCTTGTTTTTATTTTCCATTGTCTTCCGATTGAATGCAAATACATTTTCGATGCTTTTCTTATCTGATTAATATCCCAAAAGTATGCTTTAACAATTATTTCTTAATTGTCAAAAATTTCCAACAAGGCCAACAACAACAACAACAGCCTGCAATTTACAAATCAATCATGTGAAACATTGATGAGACATTGTTGTTGTCGGGATGAAAGAAAATAATTCCGCAACAAAGGCAAGACAACAATAAAAATACGAAATTCTTATCGGTCCCAGCAGCCTAAAAGTATGCTTGCTTGCTTTATTTAAATTCGCCCCCAAATGAATATGCTTCGGCTTTGGCAAAGGAATTCAATTGAATTTTTTAGGTTTTTTTCGTCTTTAATTATATTTCTTTTGTATAAAGAAAAATAACAACAACAACTACAACAACATGTTGAGACTGGTCCACATAATTTATATGTTACATTGTTCTTGTTGTAGTTGTTATTTTGCTTCAATGGATTTAAAATTCAATATTATTAAACATTTTTCAGTGATTATGGTTTGTTCCAGAGAGATACGGGGTAGAAGAATTTGAAGACCCAAGAAAAATATTTTTAAACCAGTAAGGAAAGTAGTAAAGTCGAACTGGGCCGACTATATGATACCCTTCACCACATTGGGTATATTATACATATGTCAATGTTCCCTCGAAGGAACATTCTCATGTCTTGTCATGTCTTCCTATGATGGGACTTTGGTATACCATTTACATTAAATCGGCCGAAAATATATATGGGAGCTATATCTAAATCTATACCGATTTTCACGAAACTTGGCAGACATCATTCTTCACTCAATTCAGTACGCTATGCCAAATTTCGTGCAAATCGAAAGATATATAGGGACTTTGGTGCACCATTTACTTAAAACCGGACGAAAATATATATTGGAGCTATATCTAAATCTGAACCGATTTTCACAAAATTTCGCACACATCATTCTTGACATAATTCAGTACACTATGCCAAATTTCGTGCAAATCGAAAGATATATAGGGACTTTGGTACACCATTTACCTTAAATCGGTCGAAAATATATATGGGAGCTATATCTAAATCCGAAGCGATTTTCACGAAACATAGCACACATCATTCTGGACCTAATTCAGTTCGCTATGCCAAATTTCGTGCAAATCGAAATATATATAGGGACTTTGGTACACCATTTACCTTAAATCGGTCGAAAATATATATGGGAGCTATATCTAAATCCGTATCGATTTTCACGATACTTGGCAGACATCATTCCAAACCTAATTCATTACGTTATGCCAAATTTCGTTCAAATCGAAAGATGTATAGGGACTTTGGTGCAACATTTACCTTAAATCCGACGAAAATATATATGGGAGCTATATCTAAATAAATACCGATTTTCACGAAACTTTACACACATCATTCTCGACATAATACAGTGCGCTGTGCCAAATTTCGTGCAAATCGAAAGATATTTAGAGGCTTTAATACACCATTTACCTAAAATCGGCCGAAAATGTATATGTTAGCTATATCTAAATCTGAACGGATTTTTACGAAACTTGGCAGACATCACTATATGATCAATTTTGTACGTTATGCCAAATTTCGTACAAATCTAAGGATATACACCATTTACATTAAATCGGAAGAAAATATATATGGGAGCTACATCCAAATCTTAACCGATTTTCAGGAAACTTACCACATATCATTCTTGACCTAATTCAGTACACTATGACAAATTTCGTGCAAATCGAAGTATATAAAGGCACTTTTGTGCACCATTTACATTAAATCGGTCGAAAATATATACGGGAGCTATATCTAAATCTGAACCAATTTTCACGAATCATAGCACGCATAATTCTAGACTCAATCCAGTACGCTATGCCAAATTTCGTGCAAATCGAATGATATTTAGGCACTTTGCTACACCATTTACATTAAATCGAACGAAAATATATTTGGGAGCTATATCTAAATCTGAACCGATTTTCACGAAACTTAACACACATCGTTCTAGACTTAGGTCAGTACGTTATGCCAAATTTCGTGCACATCGAAATTTATATAGGGCCAAATAGACGAACTGTGCCAAATTTCATCCAAATCGGACCATAAATGCGATCCAATTTTGATGAAAAATATATAAATCGTCGGACGGACCGACGCACAGCGTCACGACCGCGGCCAAAAATGGTCAAAACCAACTTCCTCGGGGGAAAAATTCATTGATGAGCATTGATAGAAAACACTCCAAGTAGAATAACTATGAAATTTGGTATTGATACGTCAAGTAGTTTTGTCTATACAGAGGTTCAAATCTGATAATTTTTGGCAAACTGTTTTTTTCAAATTTTTTTTCGAAAAATGGGTAAATTTTTCTGATGCTAAAATCTGGGTCCGATTTATTTAGTTTTTTGTCAGTTGCTTTATGGACCTAAGTAGATAAAAAATTGCGAACTTTCGTTAAATTTGGTTGAAAATTACAGATTTTATAGGCCAAAAAGTGTGAAATTCTCAATACCCACTATATGGGAGGTATACCAAATCTTGGTCCGATCTATCCAGTTTTTTGTCTGTTGCTCTTTAGGCCAATAATAAGCACTTGTACCAAATTTCATCCACCTACTATAACTTCTCCTTCTATTTTTGGCCGCTGTTAATATGAAATCGCGATATAGTGCGACGGATGGACAGACGGACGGACATGCGTAAATCGACTTAGATAGTGATTCTATGCATATTCTCAAAAGGAACCATGGGTCTATCTCGATTCCTTTTGCCAGCTACAAACATATGCACAAAGACATAATACCCTGAACCACAGTGTGTGGCGAAGGGTATAAAATCCAAGCCTATTGATGGTCAATTGGTGCCTCCCAATATTTTTTTATATTTCCATCCTTTTTCCTAGACCTTGAAAAAATATTGAAACCATTTCCTAAATAAAAAATGAAAGGACAAAAGTAAATAAGAATTTTCCTAAAAGTATGCCACAGAAAAAAACCTGCCTAAAGCATATGCAACACTTTCTGAGATTTTGCCACCGGAAATAAAAAAATCTGGAACAGAAGAAAGTTGTTGTTGTTGGATTTTGTTAATCAAAATTTTATTTGGAGTTTTTATTTCAGGCTATGTGGTTTTATTTCCTGATTGCTGTCCCCTACAAATATGCTATGGTATTTTCACTTTCTCTGTCTCTCTCTCTCTCTCTCTCTCTCTCTCCGCCTGCCAGGCCTCTTCATTTATCCAATAGCACTTAAAAGAAATTGAGTTTTACTCTTTGGAAAATTTTTTTAACGAAAAGAAAAATCATTTCGCAAAGTGGACTTTTAAGCAAATTGATTGCAATGTACACAGGGTTATACGAAAGTACCTACCGACATATGTAGATATGTGTATATTGGTGTATGTATGTGTGTATTGTATTTAGGCCAACATCATTTTAAAGGAAATTGAATTGCAAACTAAGAGTCACATTGAGGTTATCTTCCTGATACCATGGATATGCATGGATCCACAATAAATATATATATTGATTCATTTATTTGATACCAGATTTCTCTGTGTGTGTGTGTGAGTGTTTCTCTTTTTTTTTGTTCATTAAGGCATCACATACTTTTAGGCAAATTGAATTTTGTTATAGATAAATGACAATAAACTAATCAAGTTGTGGTTAATATGGTAATGTAAATTCGGAAAGGACATGAGGCAAAGGGAAATTTATTTTCAGAATAAAAATAATTAGAATATTTTTTCAGATGACGATTTTAAATCGGGTAAGGGAAGGATACCCTTGAGCGAAACTATGGTTCCAATATTGAAATTTATTTTCTTTCCTTTTCAGCATGTCCGCATACATACTGGCGAGAAGTCCTAAAAGTGCGGCCAGTTTGGCAAAGATTTCCGTCAGAAGGCGATATTGGATCAGCATACACGGACCCACCAGTTAGTGTTATATTAAGAATGTATACAAAATGGGAGAGAGGGTCCTCTACTTAGATGTCATCTACACCATGAAGGATGAAATCGGAGGTCATTATTTTAGGGAAGATACTCTCAGGTTGTCTTAATAGGAGATGAGCCCAGAAGGTGATACGCTTTATAGTAGATGAAATTCGAAGTCATCCGACGAAAGGCCAGAGGTTATTTACTTGATAATGGTAGTGGCCTGAGGTTACCTACTTGGCAATGGAGGTGGTTTGAGGTTATCTACTTGACAATGGATGTGCCCTGAGGTTATTTATTTGACATTAAAGGTGGTCTGAGGCCAAATACTTGGCAGCATAGGTGGCCAGAGGTTATCTACTTGACAATGGAGGTGGCCTGAGGTTATCTTCTTGACAACAAAGGTGTCCTGAGGTTATCTATTTGGTAATGGATGTGGCATGAGGTCATCTACTTGCCACTGGAGGTGGCCTGAGGTTATCTACGTGGCACTGGAGGTCGGCTGTGGTTATCTACATGACAATAGAGGTTGCCCGAGGTTATCTTCTTGACAACAAAGGAGTCCTGAGGTTATCTACTTGATAATGGATGAGGTGACCTGTTGTTATCTACGTAGCTCTGGAAGTGGCCTGAGGTTATCTACATGACAATAGAGGTTGCCTGAGGTTATTTACTTGACAATGGAGGTGGCCTGAGGTTATCTTCTTGACAACAAAGGTGTCCCGAGGTTATCTACTTGACAATGGATGTTGCATGAGGTCATCTACTTGATGCTGGAGGTGGCCTTAGGTTATCTACGTGGCACTGGAGGTCGACTGATGTTATCTACCTGACAATTGAGGTGGCCTGAGGTTATATTCTTGACAACAAAGGTGTCCTGAGGTTATCTACTTGATAATGGATGTGGCATGATGTCATCTACTTGAAGCTGGAGGTGGCCTGAGGTTATCTACATGACAATAGTGGTTGCCCGAGGTCATCTTCTTGACAACAAAGGTGTCCTGAGGTTATCTACTTGACAATGGATGTGCCCTGAGGTTATTTATTTGACATTAAAGGTGGTCTGAGGCCAAATACTTGGCAGCATAGGTGGCCAGAGGTTATCTACTTGACAATGGAGGTGGCCTGAGGTCATCTTCTTGACAACCTCAGGACGGTTATCTACTTGATAATGGATGTGCCATGATGTCATCTACTTGAAACTGGAGGTGGCCCGAGGTTATCTACGTGGCACTGGAGGTGGCCTGAGGTTATCAACATGACAATGGATGTGTCCTGAGGTTATTTATTTGACAATAAAGGTGTCCTGAGGTTATCTACTTGATAATGAATATGGCATGAGGTCATCTACTTGATGCTGGAGGTGGCCTTAGGTTATCTACGTGGCACTGGAGGTCGGCTGAGGTTATCTTCTTGACTACAAAGGTTTCCTGAGGTTATCTACTTGATAATGGATGAGGTGACCTGATGTTATCTACGTGGCACTGGAGGTCGGCTGATGTTATCTACCTGACAATGGAGGTGGCCTGAGGTTATCTTCTTGACAACAAAGGTGTCCTGAGGTTATCTACTTGATAATGGATGAGGTGACCTGATGTTATCTACGTGGCTCTGGAAGTGGCCTGAGGTTATCTACATGACAATGGAGGTGGCCTGAGGTTGCCTACTTTGTTATGGAGGTGGCCTGAGGTTGCCTACTTTGTTATGGAGGTTGCCTGAGGTTATCTACTTTGCAATGGAGGTCTACTGAGGTGATCTACTTGATACTGGACATGGTTTGAAGATATCTATTTGCCAAGGTTAATTATTTCATATTGGAGGTGACCTGAGGTTATCTACTAGAGAATTGAGGTGGACTGAGGCCTCCGACTTATCAATGGCGCTGACTTGAGGTCATATACTTGACAATGGAGTTTATCTACTTGACCACCTGCAGGTGGCGTAAGGATATCTACTCGACCGGTGAAATGTCCTGAGATCATCTGCTAATTAATAATGGGGCCATATATTTCGCGGTAGAAAGAGTTTGATGCCACATTAACTCTTGGCCTTTTAATTATGAATGTGTCCTGCTTGGCAAAGTACCGCACTTGAGGTCGTATACTTTACAGCGGATGTGCCCTAAGGTTACCTAATTGAGAAAAATGGGTTCTGAGGTTCTCTACTTGACTGTTGAAGCCATGTAGATGTCCTAAGATATTTTACTTCATATTAGATGTGTCCTGCGCCTTGCCTTCATCTACTGGACAGTAGATGAGCTGCTACTTCATCTAGAGGCAAGTATATGAGTGCCGACTTCATCTACTGGGTGGTAGATGTGACCTGTCTTCATCTACTGAGCAGTAGATGAGTACGGACTTCATCTAGTGGGCAGTATATGTATCCCGACGTCATTTACTGGGCAGTAGATGAATTCTCACTTCATCTGAGTGATCGTAGATGAGTTCTGACGTCATCAACTAGTTAGTATATGAGCTCCGATATCATCTACATCTATTAGTTCTGACTTCATCCTCCGGAATGTAGATGCGCTCCCTCATGTCAACTAATTAACCGTATATGTCTTTTGGTAGTATCTACATAACCGTCGATGAGAGTAGTAGAAATCTACGGTTGTGTAGATGCCCTCCGAATACAACCACGATGACGATGTCGCCCGAAGTCATCTACGGTTAATAAAAATCATTAGAAGCCATCTATGGAACAGTAGATTTTATTCAAAGACATATATGGAACAGTATATGTCATCCGATGACATTTAGGAGGCAGTAGATGTCATCCGAAGACATCTACGTTTAAATAGAGGTCATCGGAAGCAATCTACGATGAAGCAGCAGACATTGGAAGGTATATAGTGAAGTGGATGTAATTTTTCATAAAACAATAAAGAAAATCATAAAAAAAAAATCAGGAGGCATCTACGAGGTCACCTGAAGCCATTTACGATGAAGTAGAGGTTATCGGAAGGTATATTGGTTCAAAAAGGGGTCATCTGAGGTTCGGTAAAGGTCATCTGGAGGAATCTATGATGAAGTGGAAGTGATCCGAAGCCATCTACGATTCCGTGTAGGTCATCCGAAGGTATATAGATTCAAACAGAGGACATGTAAAGTTATGTAGAGGTCATCTGTAGGTATATACGATAAAGTATAAGTGATACGAATCCATCAACGATTCTGTAGAGGACATCTAAGATTAAGTAGATGTTATTTTAAGGTATGTATGATGAAGTGGAAGTGATCCAAAGTCATCTACATTGCAGTGGAGATCTTCGGAAGGTATATAAATTCAAATAGTGGGCATTTAAGATTTTGTAGATATCATCTGAAGGTATCTACGATGAAGTAGAGGTCATTGGAACATATATAGATTCAAATGGAGGACATCTAAGGTTAAGTAGAGTTCATTTAAAGGTATCTATGATAAAGTGGAAGTGATCCGAAGCCATACACGATTCAGCGTAGGTCATCTGAAGCAATCTACGATTAAGTAAATGTAACCTACTGTTACGAAAAAAGGCATCCGTTGACATCTGCGGTTACGTAAATGACATCCGATGATATCTACGATTAAGTAGAAGTGATCCGAATACATCTATGGTATCCGAATACATAAGGTATATAGGTTTAAATATAGGCCACCTAAGGTTTGTTATAGACAATTTAAATGTATCTATGATGAAGTAATATTAATCCGGGGACATCTACGATTCCTTAGAGGTCATTTGAGCCCATTGACGATGAAGTAGAGGTTATCGGAAGATATATAAATTCAAACAGAGGACATCTATGGTTAAGTGAGGGTTATCCGAAGATATCTACGATGAAGTAGAAGTAAAACGAATGAATCTACGATTTTCTAGAAATTATCTGAAGCTATCTACGATGCAATAGAAGTGGACCGAAGGCATCTACGGTTAAGTAGAGGTAATCAAAAAACATATGGACTCAAATAGAGGACACCTAAGCTTGAATAGAGGTCATTCGAAAGTATCTACGAGGAAGTATAGGCAATAAATTTCAAATACCTTCATCAAATTGCCAAGATAAAATAAAAAAATACTTTACATCAATCAATCAGAAACCCCTTCCCCCTGCCTTCCTGCGACCATTAGAAAACTTCCCAGTTAGCCATTCGAAGCGAACATAAAAATATATAGAAATTCAAATTGTGTGTCCATTTTAAAATGATAACCAAAATTGACAATCAAACTAGTCACAGCTGGAGAAAAGATAGGAAATGGTTTGACGGGATGAGAAGGGAAGGAGGCAGGCCATCAATACAAGAATAACGACAACCAAATAATCCTCTTAAAATGTTGCCGGACAAAACCATGGCAACCAAATAACACACACAATGATAAAGATTTCCGAATAACAATTCCAGTAGCTGCCGCATCAATGGAGGGATGGACCTCCATCACAGCTGAGGCCATGAGCTGTGTGATGATAGAGAAAAAAAGAGTCCCGTCCAGTTGTTGCTGCTGCTGCCACATTAGCAACAAATATGAATCCTTGTTTTTATTTTTTAATAAGCTTTCTATTTCTATGTGCAGGGTGGGGGTCCACAGGAGGCAGATGAATATTTGAGACTTCTTAGCAAAGTTGCCATGGTTTCTGTGGAGTGCGGGGTAGGTTTTAAAACACCCCTTTTCCCCCTTTTGAAATTATTTTCTTCCTTTAAAGCGAAAACTTGGACCATTATTTGTTGGCCCTGCTTTGGAAAATTGTCTTATTTGCCTTTTGTCTCCTCCGTCCTGGTCCATTTGGGTCCTATCATAATATTTTTCTTTGAGATTTTCTTCGGTCGTTTGGATTTTTTTCTTTCTTTCTTTCAATTGATTTTGTATAGGTGAATTTATGTATGTATGAATGTGTGTGTGAATGTGGAGGGGTATGTGTTATTTTTTCAATAATCATTTCGAATCGGTTTTATGGGGAGTGTTTTGGTTTTGTTGTTGTTTCTTTATTTTCTGTCCAATGCCTTTCATCCTGGCAACAAACAAATTGATATTGTGTGGCATTTTAATGGACTGTTGATGTAAACCGATTACCAAAAACACACACACATTTTAACAAGTGTGTGTAAAGGGGGGATAACATTTTACATGTGTCGGGGTATTAAGCCTATGGCTAAAAAAATATCAGGGACAGTGGTCTCTGAAAAAAAATATTTTTAAAAAATCCACCATACGGTAGCCCCATGAAAAAATAAATATGGGAGCTACATCTAAATCTGAACCGATTTTCACGAAACTTAGCACACATCATTGTAGACTCAATTAAGTACGCTATGCCAAATATCGTGCAAATCGAAGGATATATAAGGACTTTGGTGTACTTTTTACCTAAAATCGGAAGAAAATATATATGGGAGCTATATCTAAATTTGAACCGATTTTTAAGAAATTTTACCCACATCGATCTAGACATACGTTAGTACGCTATGCCAAATTTCGTGCAAATCGAAAGATATTTAGGGTCTTAGGCGCAGCATTTACCCTAAGTCGGACGAAAATATATATGGGAGCTATATCTAAATCTGAACCGATTTTCACGAAACTTGGCAGACATCATTCTAGGCTCAATTCAGTACGTTATGCCAAATTTCGTGCAAATCGAAAGATATATAGGGACATTGGCGCACCATTTACATTAAATCGGACGAAAATATATATGGGAGCTATAACTAAATCTGAACCGATTTTCACGAAACTTGGAGGACATCACTCTAGACTTTATTTAGTACGCTGTGCCAAATTTCGTGCAAATCGAAAGATATTTAGAATCTTTGGCGCACCATTTACCCTAAATCGGACGAAAATATATATGGGAGCTATATCAAAATCTGAACCGATTTTCACGAAACTTGGCAGACATCATTTCAGACCTAATTCATTACGCTACGCCAAATTTCGTGCAAATCGAAAGATATATAGGGACTTGGTACACCATTTACATTAAATCGGACGAATTTATATATGGGAGCTATATCTAAATCTGAACCGATTTTCACGAAACTTAACACACATCACTCTAGACTTTATTTAGTACGCTATGCCAAATTTCGTGCAAATCGAAAGATATATAGGGACTTTGGTGCACCATTTACATAATATCGGACGAAAATATGTATGGGAGCTATATCGAAATCGGAACCGATTTTCACGAAACTTTGCAGACATCATTCTAGGCTCAATTCGGTATGTTATGCTAAATTTCGTACATATCGGAAGATATTTAAGGTCTTTGACGCACCATTTACCCTAAATCGGACGATAATATGTATGGGAGCTATATCGAAATCTGAACCGCTTTTCACGAAACTTGGCAGACATCACTCTAGGCTCAATTCAGTACAAATTTCGTGCAAATCCAAAGATACATAGGGCCTTTGGTGCACTATTTACCTTAAATCGGACGAAAATATATATGGGAGCTATATGTAAATCTGAACCGATTTTTCCCAATTTCAATAGGGTTCGTCCTTGGGCCAAATAAATTAGGTGAGCCAAATTTCATCCAATTCGGATCATAAATGTGACCTGTACTTTGTTTACAATTTAACATCAACAGACGGACAGACAGACGGACGGACATGCATAAATCGACTCAGAAAGTGATTCTATGCATATTCTCAAAGGGAACTATGGGTCTATCTCGTTTCCTTTTGCCTGTTACAAACACATGCACAAAGACATAATACCCTGTACCATGGTGTAGTGAAGCGTATAAAAATCCACACCTTTGGTAGCTCCTCAAAAAAATATTTTTACTTAAAAATATTTTTAAAAAATCCTCGCCATCTAACCACTGTCTCTATTCCTCGTTAATGGCTTAGGAAAGGCGTTAAGACATTTGACTTAACAAAATCCACATACATATGTATGTATGTATATATGTGTGTTTAGATTTTCACAGGATGTCTAGGAAAGGAGGAGATCGTATAAGGAAAGCCTGAAACACAATTTTATTATCATTACTCCTGCTTAGATTCGATTTTATTTGTTTTACTTGTTGTTGTTGTTAATAAAAATCAGGATCGACATATAGACAAACATCTGTATACATATGTTTTCGGGTAAGTAAATGGAAATGAGTAGGTTAAACAGAAAATAAAATTCTAGGAACTTAAAATGGCAAAGGGATTATTTTCATGGAGTTACCATATAAAGCTGGAATTTTAAAATCCAAAAAGCATAGAAACCCTGAGGAAGATAATGGCAAGCATTGGACCCATAGATGGAACAATGAAACTCAAGCTGGTGAGAAAAAAGACATTCCTCAACTACAAAAGGCTACAGTCTTCGTCAGAGGTTGGGGCAGCGATTTCGACACGGAACGCATGCTCGAGGTCTTCAGCCTACAAAACAAGACACTGCCCGTGAAGAAATGGGAAGTCTTCCACAGGGAGGAGAAAGAGGAAGGGTCTCTCCTTGTGTTAGGATTGGAAAGGTCTTCAATGCCAAGTCTGGCTAAGACCAAGGACAAGGCGCACTACGTGCCCAATGCCGTGTACTTCAAAATCGCGAAGGCAAGGATTGGAGAGGAGGGTGCCGATGTGAAGATCACAGACTCCCAAGAAAACCGGTTACTGGAGGACAACTGATAGAAGTCATCCAGATTAACCTCCATCACCACGATATTACAGGCGGAGGTTCAAGCTATAACAGAGTGTCTTAACTGGTTAAGTTCAAACCAAGGGTACCGGGTCACCATATATAGGTGAACACGATTTCTGTAGAAGCCCACAGAGGCTTGTACATGTGAGTAGGAATTCAGTAATGCTATATATAAGTGACGATGAGATCAATAGAAGTCCGTATAGACGAAACGAACCTCTAAAGAGTCCTCTAGAGCTAAGAAGGAAAAGTGTAAAGGTCTGCATTGGAGAAAAGGAACACCATAGATGTATGTACAGGTGAGCTCCAAAGTCCTTCGTATATGCGAGCAGGAGATCTGGAGTAGTTTATATTCGTGAAGAAAAACTCTATAGAGGTCTCTAAAGGCCTGTAGGAACTAAGTAGAGGCTCTTTTTGGTAAAGACGAGCCCTATAAAGGTCCGTATACGTAAGCCAGGGCTCCATTGAGGTTCGTATGTGTGAACAGAAGTTGTATAATGAAGAAGGTGAAGAGAAGCTCTATAAAGGTCCCTATATGTAGATAGGAACTCTGTAGAGGATTGTATTGGTGTAGAGGATCACTGTAGAGGTCCATATGGGCTCCAAAGAGGTTCGTATACGTGAGTATAAGTTCTGCAGTAGTTCATACAGGTAAACAGGATATCTATAAAAGTCCTTTTAAGTGAGCAGGATCTCTTTAGAGGTCCGTATTGGTAAGAGGAGCACAATATAGGTTTGCAGGGACTATGTAGAGGCTCGCATTGGAGAAGTGTGGCACTATAGAAGTCCGTATAGGTATATCAGAACTTCTTACAGGTTGGTTTAGGCAGGTAGGAACTCTGTAGATGCTTGTAATGGTGAAGAGGATCACTATAGAGGTCCATATAGATTAGGCGGGCCACCAAAGAGGTTCGTAAATGTGAGTATAAGTTCTGCTGTGATTCGTATAGATAAAGAGGATATCAATATAGGTACCTTTAGGTGAGCAGAAACTCTGTAGAGGTCCGTATTGTTAAGAGGAGAACACACCGAAGAGGTCTCTATAGGTTTGCAGAGACTATGCGAAGGTTCGTATTGGTGAAGTGTGGGACTATAGAAGTCCGTATAGGTATGCCAGAGCTTTTTAGGAGTTTGTTTATTTGAGTAGGAGTTATGTTGTGGTTCGTATGTGCGACCAAAAGGATAAGCAGAAATGAGCAGGAACTCTTTGGTGGTTTGTATTAACAAGGAGGGACACTATGGAGCAACATTTAGATTATCTGAAGCTCCACAGAGGTTTCTTTATGCGAGGCAGTGATCTGCAGTTGTTCATAAAGGTAAAAAAAATATAGCTTTAGAGATTCGTTAGATAAAGAGAAGCCCTACTGAGGACTTCTCAGGTGAACAGTAACTCTATAAAGGTCCGTATTGTTGAAGTGGAGCATATTATTGGTGACGATGAAATATACAGTGGCCCGAAAAATCAACTCTGAAAATAAATCCAAGGCAGGTAGAAAAATCACATCGAACAAATTTCATTTCCTTATTTGATATCGCTGTGGAGAAAAAATTATAATATTAAACACGAGGATTTAAAAAAAATAGGTCCTACAATAGGCGTGGATTTTTTAAAAATATTTTTTTGGGTCTTACGATGGGCGTGGATTTTTTAAAAATATTTTTTTTTTGGGTCTTACGATGTGCGTGGATTTTAAAAATATTTTTTTGAGTCTTACCATGGGCGTGGATTTTAAAAATATTTTTTTGGGTCTTACGATGGGCGTGGATTTTAAAAAAACTTTTTTTCGAGATCCTTCGGAGACAATTCTTGAGGGTGTGAATGGAGAAGATTGAAGGAGTTCGCAGAAAACACGGAATTTGTAGATTCATAGGGGAATCAAACATTCCCGTATTCTCCGCATTTCTAGAGCGCACAACAGGCCTCAATTGGCTTATGTGTATGTCCCTCTAATGTTGGACATGTGGTGGTATCATCCACACCTCTTTTCAACCTAACCTAACCATTTTAAAGGTCCTGTCGATTTTTTAAAAAAATATATTTTTTCAAGGTCCTGTTAATAGCGTAGATTTTTTAAATTATTTTTGAAGTCCTATATTAAGCGTGGAATTTTTATCAATATTTTTTATAGGTCCTACCAATGGCATGGATTTTAAAAACATATTTTTTCTAGGTCCTACCATAGGCGTTAATTTTTAAAAATATTTTTTCTATGTCATACCATAGTCGTGGAATTTTTTTAAGGTCCCACCATGGGAATGATTTTTTATACCCTTCACCACTCTGTTTTACAGGGTATTATGTCTTTGTGCATATGTTTGTAACAGGCAAAAGGAAACGAGATAGACACATAGTTCCTTTTGAGAATATGCATAGAATCACTTTCTGAGTCGATTTATGCATGTCCGTCCGTCTGTCCGTCCGTCTGTCCGTCTGTAGATGTTAAATGGTAAACAAAGTACAGGTCGCATTTATGATCCGATTTGAATGAAATTTGGCACAGGTCACTTATTTGGCCCAAGGACGAACCCTATTGAAATTGGGAAAAATCGGTTCAGATTTAGATATAGCTCCCATATATATATTTAACCGATTTAATGTAAACACTATATATCTTTCGATTTGCACGAAATTTGGTACAGCCTAATCATTTAGGTCTAGAATGATGTGTGCCAAGTTTGTGAAAAAAGTACATTTAGATATAGCTCCCATATATAGTTTCGTCCGATTTCATGTAAATGGTACACCAAAGTCGCTATATATCTTTCGATTTGCACGAAATTTGGCGTAACGTACTGAATTGAGCCTAGAATGATGTCTGCCAAGTAGAAAATCGGTCCAGATTTCTATATAGCTCCCATATATAGTTTCGTCCGATTTCATGTAAATGATGCACCAAAGTCGCTATATATCGTTCGATTTGCACGAAATTTGGCATAACGTACTGAATTGAGCCTAGAATGATGTCTGCCAAGTTTCGAGAAAATCGGTCCAGATTAAGATATAGCTCCCATATATAGTTTCGTCCAATTTCATGTACATGGTGCACCAAAGTCGCTATATATCTTTCGATTTGCACGAAATTTTGCATAACGTACTGAATTGAGCCTAGAAAGATGTCTGCCAAGTTTCGTGAAAATCGGTCAAGATTTAGATATAGCTCCCATATATAGTTTCGTCCGATTTCATGTAAATGGTGCACCAAAGTCCCTATATATCTTTCGATTTGCACGAAATTTGGCATAACGTATTGAATTGAGCCTAGAGTGATGTCTGCCAAGTTTCGAGAAAATCGGTCCAGATTTAGATATAGCTCCCATATATAGTTTCGTCCGATTTCATGTAAATGGTGCACCAAAGTCCCTATATATCTTCCGATTTGCACGAAATTTGGCGTAACGTACTGAATTGAGCCTAGAAAGATGTCTGCCAAGTTTCGAGCAAATCGGTCCAGATTTCTATATAGCTCCCATATATAGTTTCGTCCGATTTCATGTAAATGGTGCACCAAAGTCGCAATATATCTTTCGATTTGCACGAAATTTGGCATAACGTACTGAATTGAGCCTAGAAAGATGTCTGCCAAGTTTCGAGAAAATCGGTCCAGATTTCTATATAGCTCCCATATATAGTTTCGTCCGATTTCATGTAAATGGTGCACCAAAGTCGCTATATATCTTTCGATTTGCACGAAATTTGGCATAACGTACTGAATTGAGCCTAGAATGAATGTCTGCCAAGTTTCGAGAAAACCGGTCCAGATTTAGATATAGCTCCCATATATAGTTTCGTCCAATTTCATGTATATATGGTTCACCCAAGTCTCTATATATCTTTCGATTTGCACGAATAGTCCAGTAATAGTCATGTTTAATATACCCATAGTGGTGAAGGGTATCATATAGTCGGCCCCGTCCGACTTTACTACTTTCCTTACTGGTTTTAATATTTGTTAATACCAGAAATAAATATTCATTAAAAATACCTCGTAAAATTCAAAATTAACACTTCAAGACTGAGGTACCTCTTCTATTAAATTTAAATGGAAAAATCGATTTCAATAAAAAAACGCATTCTCTCCTTTTATCCTTGCAATCAGTCGTTGTCCTGTTTACATTTACGTTTTCAAATTATGGTGTTTAGTTTTGCACTGAGTCTGAATGTGACAACAACTACAATGACAGCGAATAAAAAATACAAAAAAAACACAAAGAAAACATTGTAAAATGCTGAATTGAAAAATCAAAGAGAGACATGGAAAAACCAACAACAACGACAATAACGCCACTAACACCAACAATAGCTGCTGCCTGAACACAGAAAATCTAATTGGAACATGACACGTATTCGTCTCTGTGTGTGATGTTGCTGATGTTACTCAATACGAATGTTGCTATAGTGAACAAGAAAAAATAACACAAGCCCTCTCACACACACACACACACATGGATACTCACATATAGCCATATATCCATCTGTAGTCGTCCTGCTACAGTCTAAGTAGCTTAGTGTTAGTATTTATGCCCCAACTATAGTTGGGTGGGGGATGGGTAATGCCAACAAGTTTCTCACATTCATATATGTATGTTTGTCTGTATGTGTACGTGTGTGTAGAGGAGGTTCATTAAGCTTATCGAGCAGAGACAGAAACAGCCACACTGGTGCGATAACGAATTGCTGATAGTCCTTGTATAGTTGCGATAAATATATGTAATCCTTTTTCGGATTATTAAACTACAAATGCAATGAAGCGACCAGAATACATGGCCATACGGTTGGATAAATAGATAGATAATGCAGTGTGTGTGTGTTTGTGTGTGAATGAACACACATATAGAATATATTAGATTTAATAGTATGTTTGTAAGTAAAGTCTGAGGGAAATATTTTTAAAAAATTCTTTTATAAACTACTGCAGATCACCGCCTCACATAAACGAACCTCTGTGGAGCTACAGCTAATCTGTATGTGGCTCTATAGTGCCCCTCCTTGTTAATACAAACCTCTACATAGTTCCTGTTTATCCATAATTGCCTCCATAAGTCTCTCCTTCACCTACATTTATGGATCTCTATAGATCTTCTTTTCACCTCTTGGTCGCACATACGAACCACAACAGAAAACCTACTCAAATAAACGAACCTGTAAGGAGCCCTGGCACACCTATATGGGCTTCTATAGTCCCACACTTCACCAATACGAGCCTCTACATAGTCCCTACAAACCTATACAGACCTCTTCGGAGCTCTGGCACATCTATACCGATCAATAGTGTTCTCCTCTTAACAATACGGACCTCTAAAGAGATCCTGCTCACCTAAAAGGACCTTTATAGCTATCCTCTTTACGTGTGCGAATCACTGCAGAATTTATACTCACATATAGGAACCTCTATGGAGCTCCGCCTAACCTATATGGACCTCGATGGTGATCCTCTTCACCAATACAAGCCTCTACAGAGTTCCTACCTACCTATGGGGGCCGTTATAGAGCTTCTCTTCACCTATATGATCAACATACGAATCACGGACATCCATAAGGTTGCTCTTCACAAAAGAGAACCTCTACTAAGTACCTGCGCCTATACATACCTCTATGGTGTTCCTTTTCACCAATACGGACCTCTACAGTGTCCCTCCTTAGCTCTAGAGGACTCTTTATAGGTTCGTTTCATCTATACGAACCTCTATAGATCTCATCTTCACTTATATGTAGCACTACATAACTCCTACTCGTATTACGGGTCTCTAAAGATTTCCTGCTCATATATACTAACCTCTGTAGAGCTCCGTCTAACCTATACGAACCTCTATAGTGCTCTTTTTCACCAATACGAGCCTCTACATTTTTCATGAACACCTATGCGGGCCTCTATAGCATTCCTCTTCACCTATATGTACCACTATACAACTTCCGCTCCCACTTATGAACCTCTATGGAGCCCTGGTTAACCATACGGGCCTCTATAGGGCTTCTCTTCACCTACATGAAACTCTGCAGAATTCCTCCTTATCTATAGGAGCGAATATGAACCACTGCAAATTTCCTGCTCACATTTGCGAACCTCTTTGTTGCGCCGTCTAACCTATATAGACCTCTACAGCTTCCTACTTCACATTACGGGCGTCTAAAAAGTTCCTGCTCACCTATAAGTACCTCTATAACTATCCTCATCACCAATATGGAACACCTGCTCATATATACTAAGCTGTGAAGAGCTCCGTATAACATTTACGAACCTCTATAGTGATCTTCTTCACCAATATGAGTCTGTACAGTGTTCATACTCTCCTATACGGACCTCTATAGTGTTCCTCTTTACCTATACGGGCCACTATAGAGCCTCTCTTCACTTATATAAGCCACTATAAATCTCCTGCTTACATATGCGAACCTCCATAGAGCTCCGACTTAACTATATAGATCTCTACAGGACTCCTACTTCACTTGCGGACCTCTGAAGAGTTGCTGTTAACCTGTAAGGACCCCTATAACTCTCCTCTTCACCTATACGGATCTCTACTGGACTCTTGCTATAATATACTAACATCTGAAAAGCTTTTCGACCAAAACTAAGCCACTATAGAGCTTCTCTTCACCTATGTGAACCACTGCAGATCACCTGCTTACATATGCGAACCTCTAGCTAGCTCCGTCTAACTTATATGAACCTCTAGATTACATAACGGGTCTCTAAGGATATCTATAGTTCTTAACCTGTACGGACCTCCACTGAACACTTGCTTGCATATACAAACCTCTGAAAAGCCCCTTCTAACCTATACGAACCTCTATAGTGCTCCTTTCGACCAAAACGAGCCTCTGCAGAATTTCCACTTGCTTATAGAAGCCACTATAGAGCTTCTCTTCACCGATATAAACCACTGCAGATTACCTGCTCACATATGCGAACCTCCAGCTAGCTCCGTCTAACTTATATGAACCTCTAGATTACTCCTACTTCACATTACTGGTCTCTAAGAACATCTATAGTTCTCTTCTTCACATATACGGACCTCTACTGAACACTTGCTCACACATACAAACCTTTGTAAAGCCCCTTCTAACCTATACGAACCTCTATAGTGCTCTTTTCGACCAAAACGAGCCTCTGCAGAATTTCCACTCACCTATAGAAGCCACTATAGAGCTTCTCTTCACCTATGTGAACCACTGCAGATCACCTGCTCACATATGCGAACCTCTATCGAGCTCCGTCTTACCTATATAGACCTCTACAGTACTCCTATTTCATATTACGGGCCTCTAAAGAGTTCTTGTCCACCTATAAGGGCCTCTATAACTCTCCTCTTCACCTATACAGACCTCTACAGAACTCTTGCTCACATATACTAACACCTGTAAAGCCGCTTCTAACATATACGGACCTCTATAGTGTTCTTTTTCGCCAAAACGAGACTTTGCAGAATTCCTGTTCACATATATAAACACCTACTTCACATTACGGGCCTCAAAATAGTTCCTGCTCACCTTTAAGAATCTTTAAACCGCACCTATTCATCTATAGGAACCTCTACAGAATTTTTTCTCACCAAAACTTAAATCTACAGAGCACCATGTTTCCTATACGGCCTCTATACACCCACTCATCAGACATAATAGTATAGATATCGTATGAAATATCGTCCGAAATGGTTATTTTTAAATTCGGTGGAAACCTTTCTCGCAAATAATATTCAAATATAATTTTCTAAATTAAAACAAATCTCTCACTTACCTCAATAACACTATCACGTCCCAAACCGGATAACACCTTACGATTCAATTGCTGTTTCCTTGCTATGGCTGCAGCGTTTGCCAAACGTCCAGCACCACCGGCTGAACCCACTAGACCACCAGCAGCTGCCGCCGCTGAGGCAATAACTATTTCGTCTTCTTCGTCGACGTCAACGTCTACGTCCTCGTCGTCGTCTTCTTCTTCACCGTAATCAACGTTACAATCAGCGTCCTCATCTACTTCATGATCATCCAAAATGTGATCGTCTTCGTCTTCATCTAAACCCGAACCGGCACTTAAATTAAAATCATCCGTTGCGGCCGTGTCAATTTCTAACTGTTCTTGAAAACTTAAATCTAAATCTTGGGGTAATTTGGCATATTTCTTGTGGTTTTTCATTGCTCGCCAAAAGCCAAATTAAAGAAACGACAACAACAATAATAACGAAAAATTAACTGTTAAGGTATGTAAGGGTCTTTCTTTTTTGTTGTTGTTGGCAAATGCAACAATTGTTGTTGGATTTTTTTTGCTTTTAATTTCCTTAAGGATTGTTTTCTGTCACTGTTTTTTCTATTCTTTATTTTATTTATTCTTTTTTCTTTTTATTGAAGAGGGTTGTTGTAATTACAACAACGATGATGCAATAATTGCAATAACTCCACTTGTTTTTTCTTCTTCTTTTCCTATTGTCAAATAAAACACCACGTAAGAGATTGATTGATTGTTTGCTTGCCTGCTTGTGTTCAATCGACTTGTTTTGTTTTGTCTTGCTGCCTTTTTATAAAGGAGAGAGAGTGTCTGTGTAATACAGAGAGAGCTCCCCAATGTCTCCTTAACTGTGTCCCTTGCTTTGTCTTGCTTTGCTGTGTTATCAACACAACACACAATCAGCCAGCCATACAGCCACCCACTCACGCACACACACACTGAGAGAGGGAGATAGCCAGAGAGAGAGAGAGAGAGCGGCCTAACAAAACAACCGCTCTGTGTGATATGTTTGTTATTGTTTGGGGGGCGAAACAACAATCGTTCTGTTTTGTGTGATTTGTTGTTGTTGTTGTTTGGAGAGACGACAAGGCTTTGTGTTCTCACAGGGCTTACTGTGGTGTGAGTATGACTACGGTTATAAAGGGGGTTTGTTGTTATTATTATTATTTTTAAACACACAGTAGCCTGTAGTAGTTGGGGAGTTTGTGTTTTTGTTGTTGTTTTGTTTATTTCAAGGGTTTCTTTGCATGAGTCATGCTTGGAATGCAGACATTAATTATTGTTGTTGTTGTTTTTGTTACATTTAATAATTTTGTATTTTTGTTAATAATTTTTTAAGCGGAGTTTTTGTTGTGATTTTTTTATTTTTGTTGTTGTAATGATTTTTAGACGAGGTATGATTTTTCTTATAATTTATTTAAAAGCACGCACACACATGAAACACAAAATGGGAACAATCGATTTTTTCTTCTGTTGTTTATTTCCGTTTCATTTCTTTTGGATTATTTTGTTGTTATTTTTGTTGTTGCTGTTTTTTATTGTTATTGCAAAGAAAAGCCTTTAATCGTGTATTACAATTGGCATTGTTGCCATGGGTTACCCCGTTTTTATAGTTTTCTTTTATTTTATTTTTCACAATGGCTCTGCTCCATATTCCATGGACATGGATTTTTCACCAACAGGTTTTCATAGTATTTCTTTCTTTCTGTCACACAGCCCTTCTCCACCTACTCATTGATTTTTCTTCGTCTTTCTATTCTTCTTCTTCCTCTTCTTGATTTTCCTTTTTAAAGAAACTGCAATTCTTTTGTGGGGTTATTATGATTTTCTATTGTTGTTGAACTGCGCCACATGCCACCACCAACTCCATGGGCCACAACCAGGAAAGTGGAGCAGCAGTAAATTTTCCACATGGAATTCTAAGGAGTATTTGTTGTTGTTGTGGTATTGTAGTATTTTTTCCAAATTTCCAAGATGATGGCGACAAATGCACGTTGCTTCACTGCTTCATTGAATATTTAAGGAGCCATAAAGCATACACAACAACAGCAGGCAGGCAGTCAGGCTCTCCTTAAAGAGGCAGACACAAACACTCACACGCACACACACAAAGAGAAAATATCAAAGATTTATTTTCTTTTATTAAATGGGAAAAATCTCACTTAGCTCCCTTTATTTTTTTCGGTTTTTCTTTAAGGATTTTTTCGAATACTTTTATCGGAATTTAATTTCAAAATTTGTTTTCAATATTTGACTTTTTTCGCAATGTTTTTCAATTTAGCAGAAAATATTCATAATCTTTTTTTCTTTATGTTTCTTCACACTTTCTTAGTGTGTTGGTGACTTCCGTTTCACACACACACACACATACTCTCACACACCGATAACTGAAATGAAAAAAAATCAACCGCTATTTTCTCGGTGACACGACATTCGACGACGTTTACGCGTATTGAGACTATTGTGATGTGAGTTGCTTCAAGCGTTCACGATATAGGCAAATGGTAATATGGCCATATGCAAAATGGCGCATGCTCACTAAGGATACATGCAGAGTTGTAACAAACAAGGAGTTGGGTAATATTTTTGGTACCAAAGCAACAATCAAAAGCTTCATAAAGAGGTTGGCAATATGAACGCCTAAAAGTAGGCAACACTTTTGTTGGCAATAAGCTTTAGAAAGGTAATAAATGGAGGGAATGATTTAAAAAAAAAAATATTTTAAAAGGAAAAAATAGAAAGAAAATATTTTTTTAACAAAAAATAAGGGAGGACTTTTTTCATTTTTTTCATGGAGCTATTATTTTTCGTGGATTTTTTAAAAGTATTTTTTGATGGAGCTACAATAGGTGTGGACTTTTTTCATCGACTTAGGTTAGGTTTGTGGATGTGCAGCCATTTATGCGGCTGCAGCACTCTGAGATCGTCAGATTCGTTGTGATCATCCACGAGAAGAAAATATATAAGGAAAGATCTATAGGAGAGAGAAGATTGGGGAAATAAAGAGAGACGAGAAGCTTACAAGAAGATATAAGAAGGTAAGTTTGGAATAATGTCGATGGCTATAGAGATCGGACAGAAGATATATTACGTGCCAAAGTTGCACTTCCCCAACCACTTTAGGTTTCTTAGTATGCTGTATATCCTCCTCGTCAACGCAGAGTCTAATCAATTGCATCAAGATCCCATTTGCTAGTAAAGGCCTTGATATTGCAATGATTCCTGTCATTCCACTTATTTCAGCTTTGCTCAGGTTCAACAGTGAGTTTGTCCTTTTGGTAGACAGAGTCGGCCAAATGGATCTTGACACGTTGCACCTAGGTTCGTTGTGCCAAAGTTCATAGGCTCTTTCGTCGAAGAAAGCCCCAAAGTTCCGGTAAAGATGACATATGGAAGGTTTGATTGAATCATCAATTGCTAGTTCTGTGGATTGAGATCCTCGTCTAGCTAATTCGTCTGCTCTTTCATTCCCCAAGATGTCACGGAGTCCTGGTACCCAACACAGCCGATAGCTGTAAGTAATTTCTTCCAAAGCTGATCTACATATGAGGACTCCTCAGTTTTGATATAACAAGATTTGATGGCTGTAAGAGCCACTTGACTATCCAAGAAGATAGTCACCAGTTCAACGACCTCTACACTTTTTATCAATTCCGCTGCCTTCCAAATCTCAAAGATTTCAGCTTGGAAAACACTACAGTTGCAATCCAGCTTGTAGGTTAAATCAAGGCCTAGCCTTTCGCAGTAGACGCCTGCCCCTGTATCTTCTTCCATCTTGGATGCGTCTGTATAGAAGGTCAGACCGTCCAGAATAGGGTTACTTCGGTTGCAGTCGTCAAACGACATCTACATCGTCTAATCTCATGACTTGTGATATATCGTCGCTTAGTTTTACGCGTTGGTCCAATGTCATACCTGGCTCGTTCAAAATACGACCATGCCCAAAGGTACAACTTCGTCAGAGGTTTTGTTCATGCAGCATTTAGGGCGCTGCGTGCGGCCTGACACTTAATGCTGAGGTCCGGAGGCTTAAAGTTCAGCATTGCGTTCAAAGCTGCTTGTGGCGTACTCCTCCTCGCACTTGTAACTGAAAAATCGAGGCGGCTCTCTGTACCTTATCTAATTAACTGGATGTCGATTTGTGGCACAGACAGTTCCACCACACAAGAGAGCTATAGGATGGGCATTACCACGGTGTTATACAACCAATGTATAGTCGATGGTTTTAGCACCCAGTTTTTCTCAATGGAATTCTTGCATGCATAGAATGCACTCAGCCCTCACTTTGTCCGTTCTTCAGCGTTTCTATTCCATCGTAGTTGACAATCTAGGATTGTGCCAAGGTACTTTGCTTCGGGAGATAGATGAAGTTGCACTCCATCCAAAATTGGTGGAGCAAAAACGCCGAACTTACGCTTCCTAGTGAACATTCTGTCTTTGTTGGATTTACACCAAGGCCGTTCGCCTTGGCCCAACGTGACAGCGTCAGAAAGGCTCTTTGCATAACCTCCGAGATTGGTGACGGAAATTTTCCGGAAATCAATATCACCACGTCGTCCGCATAATCTACAATTCCATTAGTATGTTATTAATTACCAATAGCCATAGAAACGGCGAGAGCACCCCTCCCTGAGGTGTACCTCTAGTTACCGGTTTTCTGATATTTGTATCCCCCACCTATCCCAGGATGACGTTGCAGGTGCTCGTCATTTCGTCAAGCATCTTTCGTACACTGGTGTTTGGTGGATCTAGTTCCTCAAACGGCATATGAGGTAGACGGGTCAGCCAGACGCGAAATCATCGTCTTCTTGGATGAAGGTTGCGGACCATCTGAAGAGCGGATGCGCTTTACAGATTTGCTCTGTGGGGCGGCATTTGCTCTCCCAAGAGACCATCGTCTCTTGCCGGACTTTCCCTTCTTGCTATTTCGACCACTGGTGGATACACCCAAATCTTTAGCTTCACCTTTGTCGCTAGGAATAGAATCGGACTTTGAGACAGAGCCCTCCACACGTTGATCACCCTTATGGGTGACATTTTTTACGGGATGTTCTCAGTAGCCTTTTCCTTTGCCTTTTTTTTACTAGAGTTAGGCTTCGAGCTGGGCTTCATATCAGAAGTCGGCTTAGCACCTTTGTCCGAGACTGGGGGCTTCGCCGATTTCACCACTTTTATGCGAGTAGTAGGATTCGGTTTCCATCGAGTTCACGATGGAGAGCGTGTGGATAGATTCTTTCGAACTTCCTTACGAAGGGCAAGATGATTTCGTATCTCCACACGAATTGCCTTGCCTCCGCACGGGCTTCCCAACATTTGAGCCACTGTCCGTTGCTGGGATATCGACAGATTCCCCATCGTTGGACATCGCCTCCGTCGCAGATTGCTTCTGAAGTTTATTGTCGACAAGTCCTGTGTCGGTACTGTTGTTGTGAGACTTGAAATCGGTCGCTTCCTTCGTTAATAATACAACAACCTCCCTGTGTAGACTTGGCTGGGATCACCGTGGTGTCCAGCTTCAGGTGAGATTCAGTAGCAGTTCATTGACTTACCATAGGTGTGGATTTTTTTTTCAAAATATTTTTTCATTGAAGATTCTTTGAGTTTGCCTGAAAGTATGCTATAGAATAAATATAGCATTTATTGAAACTCCATGTGAGTACTCAGTTAGTGTTGGTAAACGTTAAATCAAGCAACGAGCTGTGTTCAGTGAACACAACCCAAAGCAGCTTAGCATAGACATCCACCTCATTTAAAAGGCACAGTGGATTGGTTTAGAGGAGAAAAAACTAATTAAAATAAAAAAAAATACTAAAAAAAATAAAAAAAAATACTAAAAAAAATACTAAAAAAATAAAAATATAAAAAAACATTTAAAAAAATAAAAAATATTAAAAAAATAAAAACTAGATTTTTAAAACTAGATATTTAAAACAATCTACAGTGGTGGTCACAGAATTAAAACATTTACTGTGGTAAACATTTTTTGACCAGCCCTCAATTCGTTTGAAGTATTTTTGAAAATTTTTTTAATTCAGAACACTTCGATATACTGCACTTAAGAGATTTAGTGTGAAAATAGAAAATTATTGCATGCAATTTTTCCATAAATAACGGTTTTTATGAAAATACATCGACTTTGAAGTGGCCATATAATTAAAACATTGTGTGGTATTGTTTACTTTACTCCATTTTTTGAAAATATTTTTAGAACAGCTCTTTAATTTAGTTAAATTATGTAAACTAAGTACCGATAAAATCATTTACAGATAAAATTTTTGAATATAATCTGTAAAATCGATGAAAATTGCCAAAAATTTGTACAGTACACCTTACATTCAGATAATCACCCTTATTTTAGAAAATAAAGGTCCGAATGCACCAGAAATTGCTAGAATTAGTAAAAAACAATAAATAATTCTCAAAATAAATAAATATTTGAAATAAAAACTCAAAAAATGGGAATTAACCTAAAGGAACGATTCAATTTCAATAGCCTTTACTGAAGAAGGCCGAAATATTTCTGCAGTATGTGAGAAAAAATCGATTGATATTGGTATTTATTATATCAAATCGAAAGTACAGAATATATTTTATCAAAAAATATATCAGTTACAACAGAACGAACAGAGATCAACGCCTAGGTTGACGAGTAAAGTTTTCTGGCACACAGCAGCATTTTCTATGTTCAGCACAAGACTTCAAATATTTGTCAAACTGTAAAATTTTTACTTCCTTGATACTAAAATAGATTAAGTGGAAGTTATTCGATTCAAAAAATATTATTTTGGAAAAATATTGCCATGTTCAATAGATTTTAAGTGTCATGAGTTGACCATCAATCATACTGCTGTGTGCCAGAAAACTTTACTCGTCAACCTAGGCGTTGATCTCTGTTCGTTCTGTTGTAACTGATATATTTTTTGATAAAATATATTCTGTACTACTCGAACAGTCGATTTGATATAATAAATACCAATATCAATCGATTTTTTCTCACATACTGCAAAAATATTTCGGCCTTCTTCAGTAAAGGCTATTGAAATTGAATCGTTCCTTTAGGTTAATTCCCATTTTTTGAGTTTTTATTTCAAATATTTATTTATTTTGAGAATTATTTATTGTTTTTACTAATTCTAGCAATTTCTGGTGCATTCGGACCTTTATTTTCTAAAATAAGGGTGATTATCTGAATGTAAGGTGTACTGTACAAATTTTTTGGCAATTTTCATCGATTTTACAGATTTTTTCAAAAATGTTTATCTGTAAATGATTTTATCGGTACTTAGTTTACATAATTTAACTAAATTAAAGAGCTTTTCTAAAAATATTTTCAAAAAATGCAGTAAAGTAAACAATACACACAATATTTTAATTATATGGCCACTTCAAAGTCGATGTATTTTCATAAAAACCGTTATTTATGGAAAAATTGCATGCAATAATTTTCTATTTTCACACTAAATCTCTTAAGTGCAGTATATCGAAGTGTTCTGAATTCAAAAAAATTTCAAAATTACTTCAAACGAATTGAGGGCTGATCAAAAAATGTTTACCACAGTAAATGTTTTAATTCTGTGACCACCACTGTATATAAAATAAAACCACAATGTATATTATTTTTTATTTATTTATTTTTTTGTAATTATTACATTTTTGTTGTTTGCTGATTTTATCCCTTTTGTTTGTTTGTTTTGAAAAAAAAAAATATTCTTTTATAATAGTGATGATGATGATGTTGTTGTTTGTTTGATGATGACGATGATAATGATTATGAGTTTTTTGTGTTTTTTTTTTTTTTTTTTTGTTACTTATAATTTTTTGTATGCTCATGATACAAGAATGTTGTTTTAATGATAAATTCAATTATCAATTTTTCGATTTTTTTTTTCAAAACCAAAATTTTTTTATAATTTTTACCCAAAAATATATGTATGTATAAATATGTATTTTTGCTGTTTTGCTACCACACACAAAATATATATATAAATATGTATAAATTGTTGTTTTTTTATTTTTTGTTAATATCAAAATTTTACAAAGTAGAGTTTTTGCTTGTTGGGGTATGAGTTTCTTTTCATTAAAATTTGGATTGTATTTTTTTGGAAATAAATGGGGAAAATTTTTCTGCAAACAAAAATGAAAAAATATTTAAAAAAAACCGCGCCTATGGTAGTTACTTGAAAAAATATTTTTAAAAAATCCGCGCTTATGGTAGTTACTTGAAAAAATATTTTTAAACAATCCGCGCCAATTGTAGTTACTTGAAAAAATATTTAAAAAAAAATCCACGCCTATGGTAGTTAATTGAAAAAATATTTAAAAAAAAATCCACGCCTATGGTAGTTAATTGAAAAAATATTTTTAAAAAATCCGCGCCTATGGTAGTTACTTGAAAAAATATTTTTAAAAAATCCACGCCTATGGTAGTTACTTGAAAAAATATTTTTAAAAAATCCACGCCTATGGTAGTTACTTGAAAAAATATTTTTAAAAAATCCACGCCTATGGTAGTTACTTGAAAAAATATTTTTAAAAAATCCACGCCTATGGTAGTTACTTGAAAAAATATTTTTAAAAAATCCACGCCTATGGTAGTTACTTGAAAAAATATTTTTAAAAAATCCACGCCTATGGTAGTTACTTGAAAAAATATTTTTAAAAATTCCACGCCTATGGTAGTTACTTGAAAAAATATTTTTAAAAAATCCACGCCTATGGTAGTTACTTGAAAAAATATTTTTAAAAAATCCGCGCCTATTGTAGTTACTTGAAAAAATATTTTTAAACAATCCGCGCCTATTGTAGTTACTTGAAAAAATATTTAAAAAAAAATCCACGCCTATGGTAGCTCCATGAAATGTTTTTTTAAAAAATCCTCTCCTATTAAAAATATAAATATTTTTTAATTTTCCCCATGAAGTTCCAAAATTTCCAAATTTCGTAAAAAATATTGTTTTTTTTCTAATTTATCCTGTTTTCAGTGTTCGGTATATGTCTGTATAAAGGATTTTTTTATTATATAAATTCTATATAGTTTTTGTGTTTTTATATATAATAAATATGGCTGTGTTTCTTGTTGTTGTTGTGACAGTGTACATATTTATTTTTTTTTTTTTTAATAAGAAAATATTTTCTTTAATTATTAATTTTAAGTTAGAGAGGCATCTAGTAGAGTAGAGACTTCTTCTTCTTCCGCATCTGGAGGGGGTTGATCTGTACAGCATTAAGGATATTCGAATGAATATAGGATTGGAATGGGGTGCGTCAGAAAAAAATATTAAAAAAAAAATAATAAATAGAGACCTTAGAAGAAAATTAGAAAAAGGTTCCCAAAAATCAATTTTAAATTTTTTTTTAATTAAAAAATAAAAATTACAAAAAAATTAAACATTTATTTTTTATTTATATTTTTAATAATTTTTCCCAAAAAATCAATTTTTTAAATTTTTTTAAATTTAAAAATAAAAAAAAAAAAAAATTAAACATTTATTTTTTATTTATATTTTTAATAATTTTTCTTGTTTCTTTGTTTTTGTTGTTGTATCGTGTTTACATTAAATATAAATAGTATATAAATACATTTGTTTTTATTTTTCTCTCTGTGTTTGTGTATTTTTTATATATGTATATAATATAAATACTGGCATAACTTATATATAAATAAAAATTAAAATTAAGACTTTAGGATTATGGAAGGATATTATGTAAAGGATCTTATGGCATAAAATATAAACAAACAAAAAAATGTATATATATAAAAAATATACAAATATATTAAGAACTGAGTAGGATGATTAGATTATTCGAGTTAGGTAGGGTAGGTGTAGGTATAATAAATAAATAGACATAAATTGAGACAAGGGGAGGTGGTGGTTATAAATTGTTATTATTAAATGTCAGTATGTTTTGGGATTAATGCAAAAATTTAAATTTAAAAAAAATTTTGAAGTTCGAAAATTAATTTTCAGAAATTTCGAATTACAAAAATACATAGAATTGTAATAAAAAAAAACTGTTTTCTAATATGAAAATTATTTTTTTCGAAGTTCGAAAAATTTCGAAAATGATTTTGAAAAAATTTTCAAAGATCGACTAAATTTACAAATAAAAATGATTTTTAAGAATTTTTCAAATTGAAAATATATAATATAAAGATTTATTTTTTGAAAATGATTTTGAAAAATTTTCGAAGTTTGAAAAAATTTTGAAAACAATTTTCGAAGTTTGAAGATAATTTCATTTTCGAAGTTCGAAAATGATTTTGAACAAATTTTTCCAAGTTCGAAAATGATCTTTAAGAATTTTTCAAATTAAAAATATATATAAACATATTTCTTGAATGAAAATGATTTTGAAAATTTTTCGAAAAAAAAAAATTTGAAAAAAAAAATCGGATTTCGAAAATGATTTTGGAAAAAATTTTCGAAGTTCGGAAAAATTTTGAATATAATTTTGGAAAAAAAATTCGAAGTTCGAAACAAAATTCTAAATTTCTATCTAAATGGATAGAAAATCTGACTTCACAAATTATCCCAAAATTAAGTGACATTTATTTAATTAGGGGATTGGGTGTTGGAAAAAGTTCTACTTTTATAGTAGAACGTCTTTTTTGTGGCCAGATTTACTATAAGTGTGGCAGGATTATAACTTCTGTTTAATATTGGCCTACATGGAATTTCGATGACCTTCTTAAAAATGTATAGCAAAAAATTCTAACCCTCATCATTTTGTCACAGTGGACCCAAAAAGATTTCAGATTAAATTTTAATTTTCATTTATATTAAATTTAATAGGGGCTACTGTCGGAATCTCAGAAGGGTTGCAACTTCTGTTAAATATTGGTCTAGACGTAATTTCGATGCTCTTTCCGAAAATGTATATCAAAAAGTTGTCAATCCCACCATTTCCGAATATTGGGCCCAAATAAATTTCACCATATTTAATTTACTGAGGCTACTATAGGAATCTCAGAATGGTTCCAACTCCTAAAAAATATTGGTCTAGACGGATTTTCGATGGTCTTTCCAAAAATGCATAGCCAAAGGTTCTAACCCTCACCATTTTGCCACAGTGGACGCAAACGGATTTCACGTTTATATGGGAGGATTTAATTTTCTTTTATACAAATTAAATTTAATTGGGCTACTATAGGAATCTCAGAAGGGTTCCAACTTCTGATAGATATTGGTCTAGATGGATTTTCGATAGCCTTTCACAAACTGATTATCATTTACATGGGATGATAGAATTTTAATTTTCTTTTTTTTATTAAATATAATTGAGGCTACTGTCGGAATCTCAGAAGGTTTACAACCCCTGTTAAATATTGGTCTAGACTGATTTTCGACACTCTTTCTGAAAATGCATAGCAAAAGTTCTAACCCTCACCATTTTGCCACAGTGGACGCAAACGAATTCCTCCTTTATATGGGAAAGTTTAAATTTAAATTTTCTTTTATACTAAATTTAATTGAGGCTACTGTCGGAATGTCAGAAGTATTTCAACTTATGTTAAATATTGGTCTAGACGTAATATCGATGCTCTTTTCGAAAATCCATACCAAAAAATTGTAACCCTCAACATTTCCGGACAGTGGACCCAAACGGATTTTCCTTTTATATGGATAGAGTTAATTTTAATTGTGTTTTATATTAAATTTAATTGAGGCTATTGTCGGAACCTCAGAAGGGTTAAAACTACTATTAAATATTAGTCCATACGTATTTTCGATGCTCTTTACGAAAATTCAAACTAACAAAATTCTAATCCTCATCATTTGCTCACAGGTGCCATTAACGAAATTCTCCATATATGAGACCTTAAACTCTTCTTTTAAGTCATCAATAAAAAACTCCATGCTTTTATCTCCTCTATAATGACCTTCTGCTTGCCTAATAGAACCTTTTCCCAAACACCCAAAGGACTTAAACAAATATTACAATAAAATTTTTTAAATATATATAAATACAACTCTCATGCTCTGTTTTGTCTGTGTATTAAAAAACTTCGTTTTCTAAATTAATTTTTGTTGTTGTTTTCATTTATCCAATAAAGATAAAAATGATTGAGATTATTATTTCAAAAATATATCGAGTCATGGTTGCAATTTGTGTTTTTGTAATCTAAAAAATATAGTTGTTGTTGTTGTTTTTTTTTTCGATATTATAAATAAGTTATAAACAATATATTGTTATAAATGCATTAAGTACATAAGTAATACGACAGAAAATATATATAAATAATTGTTTACATTACTGGCATTCTTCTCAATTGTTTGTTATACAATATCCAGCGAGCTAGAGAAAAGCGTTTTAATTTGAATTTAAAAAAATTGTTTAAGCAGTTTTGTGTTTCACTTTTCTCTTTCTCATTTTTGTTATTGGCAAATTTGTTTTTTTGTCATGAAAAAAATATGCTTCTTACAATCTAATATAAGCAAATACGACTATATAATTTATATGTTATTTTTTTAAAAAAATATCTCGCACAATAACTTTTGAAGTTATTGCCATGATGATGATGATGATTATTGGCGGCATTATTTTTCTCTCTTGCTATCCCTCTCTTAGAAATTAAAACTAAAAATAATATCCTTAAATATCGTTATTTGTTACAGTGTTATATACACTGTAAAAAATCTGTGTTTGTATATATAAATATTATTATAATTAAAAAAATAAAACATGGCAAGCTTATTGAGAGTAGTTTGAAAAAAATTAAAATATCTAAACAAAAATAAATTTGAAACTAAACTAAAAATACCACAATACAATACTACAATTTATTTTCTTATTTTTAGTGTTGTGTTTGTTGTTGCTGTTGCAGCTGATGTTGTTGCTGCTGCTGCTGTCGCATTTGTTCTTCTTGCAATTGTTGCAGTAGCTGTTGTTTATTTTCAGCCTTCACCGTTTTATAACGATCTTTTTCCTCGGTATTCTCCGGTGGTTCACATTCGAATGAGGCCATCGACAGCGTATTCTCATTGAGTACTGGGACATTTTGCAAATAGTCAATTACATTTGGCAGTCGCTCAAAGGGGCAGGACACCTGTTTCCATTCATTGAATTCCATAACTTGTTTGGCAAGCTGGGAGCATTTTTCAAAATTGATATGATTGTTGGGTAATCTGAAAGAAAATAAAACAAATTTAGGATTTTTTTCCAAAAAAAAAAAAAATTAAAAAAATAAAGTTACTTACCTATTCGAACATCCCTCATTGAGAAAATATAAATCCTTAACAAATAAACTAAAAAATGGAATGATAATACGTTCACGTTCTTCGGTGGCACCCTCGGAACGCCACATGGCCGCTTTAAGCGTTGAGCGATAGCTATTAAAATTCGATGTTGGATCCATTTGATGTTCTAATACGGAGAATTTGGCCGATTGGACTTTAGACCACTGTTCGGGCAAAAAAAAATAGAAAAAGAAAAAATAAATTAGTGTGGGAAATTAAATCTTAAATGTAAATCGATCCACTGTGAGAATTTCAGAAGGGTTCGAACTTCCGTTAATTGTTGGTCTAGCAGTTTTTTCGATACGCTTTCCAAAAATGCAAGTCAAACTATTGTAACTCTAACCAATTTCCTGTAGTGGACCCAAACGGAATTCACCTTTATATGGGCAGATTCAATGTTGATTTTTTTTATATTTATTTAATTGAGGCTATTGTCGGGATATCAGAAGAGTTACAACTTGTGTTAAATATTGGTCTAGTAGTATTTTCGGTGCTCTTACCGAAAATTTCTCATCATTTTCTGACAGTGGACCCAAATGATTGTCTCTTCTATAGGCAGATTAAATTTTATTTTATATTAAATTTATTTGGGCCCTCCGCCGGAATCTCGGGTTAGAACTTCTAAAAAATACAGGTCTGGACGATTTGTCGATGCTCTTTCCATAAATGCATACTAAAACGTTGAAACCCTTACGGATTTCCAACAGTGGACCCAAACAAAATACATCTTATAAGGGCGTATTAAATTTAAGTAATTAAATTCAAATGATTCTTCTGTCGGAAACTCCGAAGGGTTACATCTCCTAAAAAATGTTGATCTAGTAGCACTTTCGATACTCTTTCCGAAAATATACACTAAAAGGTTGTAACCCTCACTATTATTCTACAGTGGACCCAAACTGATTTTCCCTGTATATCGGTAGATTAAATATTCGTTTATATTCAATTTAATTGAGGCTACTGTCGGGATATCATAAGCGATATAACTTCTGTTAAATATTGATCTAGAAGCCTTTTCGATACTCTTTCCGAAAAGGTTGTAACCCTCACTATTATTCTACAGTGGACCCAAACGAATTTCATCTTTATAAGGGTAGATTAAATTTTAATATTCGCTTATATCAAATTTAATGGAGGCTATTGTCGGAATCTCGGAAGGGTTCCAACATTTGTCAAATATCGGTCAAGACGGATTTTTGATGCTCTATCCAAAAATGCATACCAACAAGTTCTGACCCTCACCATTATCTCACAGAGAGCCTAAACGAATTTCAATTTCAAATTAAAATCAGTCTACTCTAGGTTGTATTTAAATCAGACCACTGTCGGAATCTCAGAAGGGTTACAACTTCTGTTAAATATTGGTCTAGATGCATTTTTGATGCTCTTTCGGAAAATGCATACCAACAAGTTCTAACTCTCACCATTTTTCTACAGTGGACCCAAACGGATTTCACCTTTGTATTGGCTGTTTAAATTTAACTTTTCTTTTGTATTCAATTAAATTGAGGTTATTGTGGGAATCTCAGAAGTGTTACAACTTCCGAAAAATATTGTTATAGAAGCATTTTCGATGCTCTTTTCGAAAATTCATAGTAAACAGTTGTAATCCTAACCATTTCCCTACAGTGGGCCTAAACAATATTCACTATATTTTTTATATTTACTTTCAACACTTTTCAATCTAAATCAGAAGTTGGGGTTTTGCTCGCCGAACTTACAGTTTTCTTTAGCCTTGATATGGGTGCCAAATTTAGACCAGCTATTATGGCCATCAGGCTATTAAAATTGCCAATATTAAAACATTCACGGGCCGTTTCGATCCAGTACTCAATGACGCGGACACGTTGTTTCTTTTTGGGATACTAAAAAGAAAAAGAAGAAGAAAAAATTATTTAACAAATTTCCAAAAAAATAAAAATTTTGAATACCCATACCTTTACAATTTCCGAGGCGGTTAGATAACTTAAACGATTAAACCATTCCACATAGGATTCCAAGTTTCGGGTCTTCTTCATGTCATTTAGGGAGGTATTCATTATGTGACCTCCTGTTGACCCTGCATTATTAGTGCTTTCCTTGTTCGAAATGGAATTTTGATATTCCTTGGCAAAGGCCTGAACAAACTCCTCGGGTCCAATGTGTGAGAGACGATCCAATTCGATGGCCGTCAATTGATGAGCTAATTGAGCACAACTGGGACACAAGTCCATAATACCAAAAACATCATGAGCATTGGGAGAATCGGACCCGGTGCCGGTGGCATTCGATGATGTGGAGGTGGAGGATGATGATGAATGTTGGGCTGCTGCTGCAGCTGATGGTAGTCCCGATGCCTGCGGCAGGGTGGAATTATTATATTGAGCATAATTATTTTTATGATACGAGGAGTCCGGATGATGATGCAGATGGCTGTTCAAGGCCTGTACAGAGGCTTTGGTTAGGGAATTATGGGTATTCGAGTTGGATGAGGCCGATGCGGAGGAGGAGGTCGATGAATATGAAGCCGAGGCGGATGTACTATAATGGGGTTGTAGTGTTGTATTGAGATCATATTGCTGTAGAGATTGCAGAAATTCTTCATATTTTTCCAGGGTGGTCAAACGTTGAACCAACAGCTGTAATATCTTGGAGACCTGCTTGCCCAAGGAGTTATCAATGTAGACACATTTGCGGGTTAGAATCCGCACCTGTTGCATTAGACGTTCATCACGGAAGTCATAGGGAAATGTTTCAATCCATTCCGCCAGCAGACGTATACAATTTTGGGCCGATTTTTGGGTATTTGTGGTGGCACCTCCTCCACCTCCTCCGCCTCCTGAGGTGCCTGGTTTTCTTTGTGTGAGTGGCGAGTTGGTGGAGCCGGCTGCCGTGACTTGATTGAAATGACCAGCATCAGCATCTATCTGATCTGGAGCAGAGCCGGGTAGGACAACAGTACCAGACTGTTGGGGTTGTTGCGGCTGCTGCTGTTGTTGTTGTTTCTCCCATGTTTGTGATATTTTGGCCAGCAATTCATGGGGTCTTATAAATAGCCTCGCACTTAGCAAAAATGAAAATGTATAAATCCGATCGGGATAGTAATCGTGGGTGGGCACCATATGCTCAATTAAAGCCTCCAGGCTTCCACCCTCCAATTGACCATCATAATAGACCAATAGATCACGATTTCGCCCCGACGACTCATCCCTACTCACCACCACACGATCTACTTCATCGTGTTCTTCTTCTTCAGCCCGATACACAGTCTGTGGTCGTATATATCTATATTTAGAGGCATCTTTTAGGCTTTGCGGAACAATACCCGTATGGGTATTATGGCCGCTAACATTCGAACTATCACGCCGATGGGTGTGGGAGGGTAATCTATTTACATGGGTCGATGGCGGTGGTGGCGGATTGGCTGACGATGAATTCGACGAGTTCATTGCGGATTTTTTAGTATTTACAAATTGTTGCTGCTGCTGATACTGATGATCGTTGTTATTTGCCTTCAAGGACATGTGGTGACTTTTGCCACCACCATCCGGCAGTGTGACATTTGTTGTTGCAATTTTTGTTCGCAAGTCATTCGTTTTGAGATTAATTGACGTTTTAATTTGAGCGGTGGAACCTCCACACCCTCCACCACCACTGTTACTGTTGCTACTGCTTCCTGCCATTTGTTGTTGTTGCTGCTGAGGGTGATGATGGTTAGTGGCTGGTTTATTGGCAATGACATTTGTTGTTCCGCTTGTGGCATGAATTGTTGTATTGTTGGCACTGTTGGTGCGCCCATTCGTAGCGCTATTTATGCCGTTATTCGACATTGACATTGGCGGTGTCTCGATGCAATAAAAAATCGTGTTGTTGCTGCTGCTGCTGTGGTGTGGTGGATTCAAATTAAATAATGATGAAAAACTATATTATCGTTGTTGGTCCACATATGAGTATTGTAAAATTGTTGTTGTTATTGTTGGTGTTGTTGTTTTTGTTATTCTGGTATTTGTTGTTGTACAAAACATTTGGATGGCCGTTGACTTAGTGACGATTATCAAACGAAGCAAATCAATTTTTGTCTGAAAAATTAAGAGAGAAAAAACAATTAGAAAAAAAATTAACAAAACCTCAAAAATTTCAACATAACATCAAAAAAAAAAATTTTTAACCTCAAATTTTTCGAAAAAAATGTTGCCTAGGTTCTTGAATACATGCAAGAAATCAATTTGATACAGTCAAAATAGCTGATAAATTACCTATGCAACCGAGATAACTAAGATAAATTATCGATGTACGCTAAAATACAAATATAAGATGCCGAAGAACTTAAATTGACATAAAAATAGTATTAAAAGTGTTTTAGATAACTTAGATAAATTATCTATAAACAAAATTGTGTATTTATCGAAAAAAAATGGAACATTGTAGTCCAGTGGACCTCTTTTATGCGCCCAAGAGAGCATAGATACGATTTTTTGTGTTCCAGAGATGTTAGATAAATTATCTATGTAATCTAGATAACTCAAATAAATTATCTATGCACTCAAATTATAATAGATAAAGTATAAAATTGCTTAAATTAGCATATATAATTATATGCAGACTCTAGATAATGTAGATAATTGATCTATGCTATCTAGACAACGCAGATAAATTTTATCTATATTGTAATATACATAGATAATGTATCAAAGTTCTTAAAATGACATAATAATAGTATTAAAGTGTTTTATATAACTTAGATAAATTATCTACGATGAAAAAAATTTAATATAACCTGGCAATTTTCTCAATTTTTGGGAAAATAGGAAAATAATGTCCATCTAATCGGTTTAATATACTCAAAAAAGCATAGGTGCGATTTTTTAGGGGTTCTGATAAAGTAGATAAATTATCTATGCAATTAAGATAACTCAGATAAATTATTCCTATACTCTAATTTACATATATAAAGTTTTGAAATACTTAATAGTGGCATAGTAAAGTGCTTTAGATAACATAGATAAATTATCTATGGAAAATTACTGAATATAACCTCAAACTTATTTCGAAAATATCGGAAAATTTTTATTTAATTTCTTAAATGTACTCAAAAGAGTATCTTTACAATTTGTTGAACTCCATATAAGTTAGATAAATGATCTAAGTTATCTTGATAAGGTAGATAAATTGTCTTTATACTCTAATATACATAGATAAAGTGTCAAATTACTTAATAGTGGCATAGCAGTAGTATTAAAGTGATCTAGATAATTTAGATAATTATCTATGGACAAAAAGATTACGTTATAGTGGCATAGCAGTAGTATTAAAGTTATCTAGATAATTATCTATGGACAAAAAAGAGGTAATTATTGTCCAGCTGACCACTTTAAAGTACTCTAAATAGCATAGAAATCTATATAATTTATCTGGATGTATCTTAAAAAAAACTAGATAATTCATCTACGTCATCCGAATAGGGTAGTTAATGTATTTACATCAAGTAAATATCGTAGATAACTTTTATAATATAACTACGACATGACGGTACTACAAGATAACATTCAGATAAAGCATTTAGAAGCTTTAGATAACGTAGATAATATATCTACATAATTGAATTAGCATAGAAAGTGCAAAAAAGACATCGTAAGAACATACATAATTTATCTACATCATCTAAATTATACAGATAATTTATCTTTGTACTCAAAAATGCAAAAAGTCATTGCAAGAACATAGATAATTTATCTACTTTATCTAACTGATCTAGATTATTTATCTTTGTAATCTAAAACACATTAATATTGCATATCTGGTCCCCAGATAATGTGCATAATGAATTCACATCATCTAAATAGCATAGATAATTTTTATCTATGCCATCTAACTGCTATATATAATTTATTTTTGTACTCTAAATTACACGAATACTGTTTATATGTTCCGCAGGTAATGAAAATAAAGTATTTGCATCATTTGATTAGCATAGATAATTTATCTATGCCTTTTAGATAACGTGAATTTGGGTTATTTTTAACACTATATAACGTAGATAATGTATCTATGTGATTTAATTAGCATGGAGCACCTAAAAAAGCAAACATACGGGCATAGATAATTTATCTATGTCATCTAAATGATATAGATAAATTATCTAGATAACGTTAATGATATTATTTTTATACTATGACCGAAATCAATTATTCTTAAAGCCCAAATCAAGTATAAGAATTCTCCATATGAAGTAGATAATTTATCTAAATTATAATATATTTATCTATACATTATCGAGATAAAATAAATACGTTCTCTACATTATCTGAACAATTAATTTCCTATTTTATATTAAAGATATTAAATTGAGTGGTGTTTTTCTTTTGTTATTTAACAAATGGGTTAGAGGAGTAACCCCAACCTCCTCCTCCGCTCCGCTCCCCTCCTCACCAGACCTCTGGCCCCTTTATTTTATCTATTTCCATTTATCAAATTAAAACTAAACATCATTAATAATAAAAAATAAAATGCACTTTGTTTATTTACAATAACAACAAATAACATCTTGATAAGAGAGAGAGGGAGGGAGACAAGAAAACCCATTAGAGGAGGAAGAAGGCGGCCAAGCCAAACGAAGAAGAAGTTATATCTCGAACGCACCCATCGTCAATGGCCATAAATGAAAAGGTATCGTCAACAAATCAACTTGGCCGAACGGACAACCATCCATCCGACCGAACACTTAACTTCGTCGAACTAATTAAATAAATTTCCCATTGGATGTGAGAGAGATAATCAGAGAGAATAAAAGAGGTACAGAGAGAGAGCAAATATTCCTCCAAAATGTGTGTCAATGTGGCATGGCATGGCGGTGGCGTGTGTCATCCATTAATTGTTAATTAGTCAAAATGAACTTAAAACACAATTGTTGTTGTTGCTGTTGTTGTTGGGGGAAAGTTCATTTTCAATACTACTACTGCCAAGCCAATCAACACTAACATCAATTTGTTACACATCCTATAGAGTACACCTCTAACCTCCTCCATCTCCTCCTCCACCTCCATTTATTCCTACTACCGACCACTTTACCCTGGACCTCATCTTCATCATCATCATCCATATCCACAAGTCAATAATAAATGGGGCCCTCCACACTCTCTCACACCACAGCACCACCACCACTTTGTTTTTGTAAACTATTTCATTTGAATGATTTTGCCACGCTCCTCCGATCCCAACGTTTTCCTTCAACTTCATCTATGCATTGTAACAACATTGGTTAGTATGCCCAGTGTGTGTTTGTGTGTGTGTGTGTGTGAACGTCGTTGCCCACCACTTTGTTGTGTTTACTTTCAAATTGTTTGTTTACATTGATATTAACTTATGGGAAGACTATATAAATACATGTCTACACATCTATCCATCTATATATGGAAAATCGACTAACAAAGAAGAGTGTAATTACTTTGGCCGCAAACGGTGTTGGCGTACAGTGGAGGGCAAAAGTGGGGAAAAATTAATTAAAAAAAAAACAGGACTACTGTAACAGCCTCGGATTGGCTTTAACATGGCGAAGTCAGGTCAGGTATCTTGGTCCCTCTTTCATCTCAATTGTGGACACTGACCTCCCCGCGGTGTCACCTGGCGTAGCTATTCCCATCACCCGTTGAAATAGTGACCTAATATGGGCAGCGAGTTCACCCATAAGAACTATAAAAAATGGGTTAACACGTCGGGTTAGTTGCCCACACTCGGAAAACCGAACCGAACTATGAAAAAGCAAAGAAAAAGAAAACTAAACCCACCTCTAATGTTGACGACCCCCGCAAACAAGCTAAGGATCTGGAAGGAACATTTTGAAAAACTTCTGGTATCAAATAGTAGCAGTGAAGTGGATACCCCAGAACCAATAATAGATGACGGTATAGAGTGTATACCTCCTAGCCAAGATGAGGTCATAAAAGCAATTAATCGCCGAACTATTCAAGATTGATGGTCAGATGCTGGTCAGGAGCATGCACCAACTGATTAATACAATTTGGCTAGAGGAATGCATGCCCAATGATTGGAACCTCAGCATCCTGTGTCCCGTGTACAAAAAAAGGAGACAAGACGATATGTACCAACTATAGAGGAATAAGTCTCCTTCCCATCGCATATAAAGTGCTATCCAGTGTGCTCTGTGAACGACTGAAGCCAATGATCAATGACATTATTGGGCCATACCAATGTGGCTTCAGACCTGACAAATCCACCATTGACCAGATTTTCACTCTGCGCCAAATCCTGACAAAGACGTCGACTATAAAGCCGCATTCGACAGCCCTATCCGCTCAGAGGTGTTTAAATCCATGTCTACGTTCGGCATTCCTGCAAAATTAACACGGCTATGCAGGATAACTTTAAGTGGCACAAGGTCACCAGTGAAAGTCGGAAAGGACCTCTCGGAGCCCTTCTATACCGAACGAGGATTCCGAAAAGACGACAGTTTGTCGTGTGATCTTCTTAACATTCTACTGGAAACGGTCGTACGAGACGCAAAGGTTAACAGAAATGGCACTCTGTACACCAAACAGCACATGTTACTCGCCTATCGCACATTGCGTGCAGTAATAGACACCTTTGAACAAATTGAGAAGGAGTCTGCCAAAGTGGGTCTGGCAGTAAATGGCGAAAAGACCAAGCTGATGGTATCAACGCGCAAGACGTCCAGTAGACTCGGACTCGAACTGTGAACTTGAGAACTACAGCTTCGAGGTAGTTAAAGATTTTATATACCTTGGCACCGCCATAAATAAAACGAATGACATCAGTTTTTTAAATTCGGAGAAGGATTGTGATGGCCAACAGATGCTATTATGGTCTGAGCAAACAACTTAAAAGCAAGGCCACCTCCCGACAGACCAAACTCACACTCTATAAGACGCTGATACTACACGCCGTGCTGTTATATGGATCTGAAGCATGGGTACTTGCGCAAGCAGATGAGGCAGCTCTTGGAGTGTTTGAGAGAAAAATTCTCCGAAAGATCTATGGGCCGATGTGCGTCGATGGTGAATATCAGCGTCGAATGTACCAGCTATTCCTGGACATCGACATTGTTAGACGTATTGTGCTGCAGCGACTACGTTGGCTAGGCCATGTTGTGAGAATGGATGAAGAATGGATGCAAAGTCCGCACTGAATGATATACGACAGATAGTTAGCTTATGTTGGGTTTCAGGACATAGTGACATTGAAGGGAATGAGATAGTCGATGAGCGTGCTCGAGGGGGCTCACAGTCGTCCAATCTTCCGATTGAGAGATCTGTGAAACCTCCCATTGGTTATTTCATTGACAAAATCCGCTTGTTCTACGGCGAGGTAGTCGGTAACAGATGGTCGAGAGAACCTGGTTGCACAATCTCAAAATCTATCTGGCCTAAATTCTCTCGCAAAAGAATGTCTTCGCTGCTGGCACACAATAAGAGAAAGAGAGAGAGAGAGATCAAAATCTTTGTGGCGATCATAACAGGTCACTGCCAGATTAGATCTCTCACTTCGATGTGGGACTCCAGCGGAGAGGATTAAGAAGATCTAGACACAATTGAACATATTCTCTGTAGATGCCCATCGCTGATCGACAGAAGACATAAAAAGTTTAAACGATATGAAATTGATAATCTAGTCTTCTTTTCTAGAATCGACTCAAACCAGATCCTAGGCTTTGTCAAAAATCTGACATGGCTAAAATAACCATTTCTCCGCTCTTCTTCTCTTGTTATCTTTTCTCTTTGCTTTTCCACTCTCTTTTTTCTTCTCTTTAAGGTAAAGCAGGATGATCACAATGGAAATTAGTCTCCGTGTGGACGGTTGTTACTAACAACCGTACATCCCTAACCTAACCTAAGACCCTAAAAAATATTTTTAAAAAATCCACGCCTATTGTATGACGCCTTTTTCATTGAGCCTATGGTAGCTCCACGGAAAAATATTTTTAAAAAAATCCTCGCCTATTGTATGACGTCTATTTCATTGAGCCTATGGTAGCTCCATGAAAAAATATTAAAAAAAAATATTCACGCCTAAGGTAGCTCCATGAGAAATATCCTGAAAATTTTTTTAAAAACATTCCAAAATTTTGTTCTCCACTGTTTGGTAGGTACTCTACATTTAACACATTTATCCCAATGTTTACATTAGCAAAATTACACAGTATAGAAGAAATCCCGCACAACCCCGACCTGCCCAGCTGGCCTCCTAATAATGGTCTGAAGTATGAGATGAAGAGTTGTGAACACAGCGCACATAACAGTTGGTCGTGTGTTTACGACGCACACATTTAGTCGGTTCGTTTGTCCACAATAGACAGACAGCCGCGTACCGTCATCATTATCAGCATCATTAATATGGCATGAATGTTCATGATGATTGCGGAATGATGATAATAATTATCATCCTCATCATTTGCCGATTTCTTTGGCAGCATCAGTTTTTATGCTCTACACCACATCATAGTCATTCCGCAGAATACACCCAAACTTCATCAGCAGCAGCATCCGAGCATGGTAGTCATTTCCCTATGTGTATCGTCATCTTCGTTTGTGGACAGACAGGCGGAATGTGAAAAATATGAAAACAAATATTAACATGTCAAATTGTAGTTAATAATTTTTTTTGCCATTTCTTTTTATTTGTCTGTTTATTTTTTTTATGAATAGAAATAAAAATTCCTCCTCCAGACCAGTCCAGTTCAGTCATTCAAGTTGTTGGCAAAGTCAGATTTTGTTGTTGGTTGGTTGGTCGGATTCCAATGGCGAATGTGTGTTTTGATTTTTTTATTGTCGTTGTTGTTTCATTTCTTTTTCATTTTTTTAATGTCTGTTCGTTGATACTCTTCAGAGGGTCAATAAAGGTGTTTTGAGTTGTCTGAATGGGAAAATGGAGTATGCGACTAGCGGTGTTACACCACTGAAGTTAGATGGAACGTTGTTATTTTTTTTTCATTTCTTTTTATGTTTTTATAAAAAAAAAACATGTTATTCGAATTTGTTGGACTAGGTCGACATCTTTTTGATGGGTCATAAATTTTAATTTTTGAGGTTATTGTTATTGAACAACGCCCACCAGCAGCAACAAATTTCAAAAGAAAAAGTTGAGAAAAATTGGTAAGAGTTTTTGGGAGGGGAAAGCTTAAGGTCTCGAAAACAATTATTTAAAAAATCCACGACTATTGTAAGACCCACACAAAAAACCAGTAAGGAAAGTAGTAAAGTCGGACTGGGCCGACTATATGATACACTTTGGGTATATTGTACAGATGTATCCTTACAATTGCATGTTAATGTTCCCTCGAAGGAACATACACGCTATTCGGCACGGCGCACTGTTAAAAATTTAATCTAATTAAAATTTCGTGTTAATCGGACAAAATTAGGAGTTTGCGCACCATTTATGTAAAATTGGACGAATTTATGGGAGGTATATCGATATCTCAATCGATTTTCACGAAACTTACCACACATCATTCTTGACTTAATTCCGTACGCTATGCCAAATTTCGTGCAAATCGAAGTACATAAAGGGACTTTGGTGCAATATTTACCTAAAACCGGACTCAAATATATATGGGAGCTATATCTAAAACTGAACCGATTTCACGAAACACATCATTCTGGACCAAATTCAGTACGCTATGCCAAATTTCGTGCAAATCGAAAGATATATAGGGACTTTGGTACACCATTCACCTTAAATCGGACGAAAATATATATGGGAGCTATATCGAAATCTGAACCGATTTTCGGGAAACTTGCCACACATCATTCTTGACTTAATTCCGTACGCTATGCCAAATTTCGTGCAAATCGAAGGATATAAAGGGACTTTGGTGGACTATTTACCTAAAATCAGACGAAAATATATATGGGAGCTATATCTAAATCTGAACCAATTTTCAGGAAACTCAATACACGTCATTCTAGACCTAATTCATTACGCTGTGCCAAATTTCGTGCAAATCGAAAGATATATAGGGACTTTGGTGCACCATTCTCATAAAATCGGACGGAAATATATATGGGAGCTATATATAAATCTGAACCAATTTTCAGGAAACTCAATACACGTCATTCTAGACCTAATTCATTACGCTGTGCCAAATTTCGTGCAAATCGAAAGATATATAGGGACTTTGGTGCACCATTCTCATAAAATCGGACGGAAATATATATGGGAGCTATATATAAATCTGAACCGATTTTCTCTAAACTTAGCGCACATCATTCTGAACCTAATTCAGTACGCTATGCCAAATTTCGTGCAAATCAAAAGATATATAGGGACTTTGGTGCACCATTTACATTAAATCGGCCGAAAAAAATATATGGGAGCTATATCTAAGTCTGAACCGATTTTCACGAAACATAGCACACATCATTCTGGACCTAATTCAGTACGCTATGCCAAATTTCGTGCAAATCGAAGGATATAAAGGGACTTTGGTGGACTATTTATCTAAAATCGGCCGAAAGTATATATGAGAGCTATATCTAAATCTGAACCGATTTTCACGAAACATAGCACACATCATTCTGGACCTAATTCAGTACGCTATGCCAAATTTCGTGCAAATCAAAAGATATATAGGGACTTTGGTGGACTATTTACCTAAAATCAGACGAAAATATATATGGGAGCTATATCTAAATCTGAACCAATTTTCAGGAAACTCAATACACGTCATTCTAGACCTAATTCATTACGCTGTGCCAAATTTCGTGCAAATCGAAAGATATATAGGGACTTTGGTGCACCATTTACATTAAATCGGACGAAAATATATATGGGAGCTATATCTATATCTGAACCGATTTTCACGAAACTTCACACACATCATACTGGACTTAATTCAGTGCGCTGTGCAAAATTTCGCTTAAATCGAAAGTAATATAGGGACTTTGGTGCACCATTTTCATAAAATCGGACGAAATTATATATGGGAGCTATATCTATATCTGAACTGATTTTCACGAAACTTAGCGCACATCATTCTGGACCTAATTCAGTACGCTATGCCAAATTTCGTGCAAATCGAAAAATATATAGGGAATTTGGGGCACCATTTACATTAAATCGGACGAAAATATATATGGGAGCTATATCTAAATCTGAACAGATTTTTACCCAATTTCAATAGGGTTTGTCCCTGGGCCTAATAAATGAGCTGTGCCAAATTTCACCCAATTCGGGTAATAACTGCGACCTGTACTTTGTTTACAATTTAACATGGACAGACGAACAGACGGACATGCATAAATCGACTCTGAAAGTGATTCTATGCATATCCTCAAAAGGAATCATGGGTCTATCTCGTTTCCTTTTGCCTGTTACAAACATATGCACAATACTCTGTACCACATGTTTATGGATCCATTTGCATGTTAATGGTCCTTCAAAAATGCGACGTCTGTTAAGATTAATCTGTTGAATATACCCAAAGTGGTGAAGGGTATCATACAGTCGGCCCAGTCCGACATTACTACTTTCCTTACTGTTTTTTAAGTACATCATTTTCGTTATAAAGGTACCTCGTACCGGCCCGTCTGTCCGTCCGTCCGGCACACGAGTAATCCCCATAAAGAAAAAACATACGTGGTGCATACTTAATGTGGCAGGGCGGCGAACAATTAAACCATGTGTGGTGTTGGTTGGACGGCCAGCCAGCTAACTAGGGTAGGAGGATAAAAAGGTGTAGGGGCAGGGTGTTTGGCCATTGGTGTTACACATTGTCTATAATACGAATACGACGACGTGTGTGCAAGTTGCTGGGCATCAGGCGGGTGGTGGTGTCGGACTGTTTGTTGTGACTGCTGTGCTTGGATCCGACATTCCTTTCACTATAATAATTGACTAAACTAAAGTGAACTGTATGTCTCACTGGCTGTCTGTCTGCCACTTCGTGTTCTGGCTTTTTAGTTATTGTTGTTGTTATTATTTTTTTTTAATTCTTTACCATGCCGATCCGGACGGTTGGGTGGCTGGCTAGCTGCGGGATTGCTTGATTGGTTCGCCTGCTTGAATTGTGGCCGTTTTTTCGATTATTGTTGTTGTTGTTATTAAATTACCTCCGCCCGCCGCCACCTCTACTTTTGTTGTTATTTTCTGTTGCTTCTTCTTCTTCTGGTATTAAACAGCAATAACAACAATCATCGTATTGCTTAATTACATGCCGCTGAGTCTTCATTAAATATTTTTTTCTTTTTGTTTTTTTATTTAACTGTGTTAATATATTTTAAATAAGTGGGATAGCAAGTTGTTGTTGTTGTGGTGGTACTGATTGTTGTTGTTGTGTTTTCCACTATTTGTAGTTAATTAAATGGAATTTTCTGTGTGTGTAAATAGATATGTTGTGATGTTTTGTTTATTTTCGCCTTTGGGCTATGGAACATCAAGCAGCAGAACATCGAGACTAGACTAGGCCAGTAAACGGAACATCATTACAGTCATCGTCGTATTCTTCACATTCCAGACACTCAGCCAAACACACTTTCAAATGATTTGCCTAAGCAATGAAATTTGAGAAGAACCTCCTTATCGAAGACAAGGAAGGGTCATCACTTTCGTTCGTAAGGTCGGTCGGTCGGACAGGCCCTTAAGGGATTTACGCTGTTAAACACTTTTTAAACGACACTAAAGGACAGACAAGCAGATAGACAGACACTAAAAAGAAACAGGCAAACACTAAAGGACACTCGAACTCATAGAAGGCCTTTTCACACCCCGCTTGAAGAGGAAAGGAAGGAGCGGGGAGGAGAGGGGGGAAACAAGAACCTCAAGTATGTTTCCAAGGAAAAAAATTAAAGAGATACGTCGTCCACTTAAAGACCAGCCATAAAAAACTGTGATGAGAATTTGTTTTTCATTATTTTATTATCTAATATGCGGGATGTAGGAGAAGAAGAGGGTTTGGGAAGGGAGGTAGTTAGATGATACAAAAAAATTATTGAATTTTTTATATATATGGCGGCTATAAAAGTCATCATGTCGTAAATAATGATTTAATACTTTTCACACACATACTGGGCTGAGGGTACTGAGAGCACCGGAGATTAGGCGGCAAGGAGCCATGGCTAATGGTTCTACACCAAAAGAAAACGAATAAAAAATAAAAACTCTATGAGCAGAGAAGAGCATATGTTTGGGATAACATCTACAAGTCGCAGGCAGGGCCTTGATAAAAATTATTGGGCCTTGAAAACTAATCTTAAAATATTTAGTAGCCTGGCAACGGCTTGACAAGTTTCTTAAGGTCAGTAGAGCCTTGAAGAAATAAACTTAAAATATTTACAAGCCAGGACAGAGCCTCAAACAATTTTAAGAGATCAGCAGAGCCTTGAAAAGAAAATCCTAAATTATTTACAAGGTCAGCAGGGCCTTGGAAAGTGTTCATGAAATATATAAAAGCTCAGAAAGAGGCCCAGCGGACCCTTAAAAATATCTAAAAACTTTCAAAGCCAGTGCTGGGCCTTGATACATTTTTAGAGGTCAGGAAAGCCTTGAAAATCCAATCTTAAAATATTTATAAGACCAAGGGAGCCTTGGAATATGTTTTTGAAATTATCTACAAGCTCGGAAAGGGACTTGAAAAATTCTCGAACACAACAAAAGAGCTCTGTTAAGACTTAGAAAAAAATTCATAAAAATAAAAAATAATAATAGGCCCAGCAGACCCTTAAAAATATCTAAAAACTATGCAGAATATCAAAAGGCCCAGCGGACCCATTAAAAAATATCTAAAAACTGTACATGTCAGTGCAGGACCTTAATACATTTTTAGATATCAGCAGAGCCTTAAAAAGAAAATTCTAAATTATTTAAAAGGCCAGCAGGGCCTTTGAAAATGTTCTTAAAATTTCTAAAAGCTCTGAAAGGGGCTTGACAAATTCTTGAACATAACAAAAGAGCTCTGCTAAGTCTTAGATAAAACATTCCTAAAAATAAATAAAAAATATCAAAAGACCAAGCGGACCCTTAAAAATATCTAAAAACAGCCAGTGCAGGGCATTGATACATTTTTAGAGGTCAACAGAGCCTTAAAGAAAAATCCTAAATTATTTACCAGGCCAGCAGGGCCTTGGAAAATGTTCTTGAAAATATCTAAAAGCTCAGAAAGGGACTTGAAAATTTTTTGAACATAACAAAAGAGCTCTGCCAAGCCTTAGAAAAAAATCGTAAAAAATATAATAAAAGGCCCAGCTGACTCCTTGAAAAATATCTAAAAACTCTACAAGCCAGTTCAGGGACTTTTTACATTTTTAGAGATCAGCAGAGCCTTGAAAACAAATTCCAAAATATTTATATATTGTTGAAAATATCTAAAATCTTAGAAAGGGACTTGAAAACTTCTCGAACACAACAAAACGCTCTGCTAAGCTTTGGAAAAACATTCCTAAAAATTAAAAAAAAAAATCAAAGAACCAGAGGACCCTTAAAAATATCTAAAAACTCTGCAGACTTATCTTCTTACCAAAATTTATCAATATCGGTCCACGTTTTGATATAGCCCCCAAATAAACCTAACCTCAATTTTTGCATATTTTGGGGATATTGGGCAAGTTTTTCAAGCGAATGGCCTGTAATTTGGTATTCTGAATTCTCATTGGATAGAAAATCTACGTACCAAAAATTACCATTATTGGTCCACGTATTGGTATAGCCCTCATATAAAGCTAACCTCACTTTTACGTATTTTGTGGATATTCTGGCAAGATTTTCAACCAAATTGGCTGTAATTTCTGAATTCTAATTGGATAGAAAATCTCCGTACCAAAAATAATCAATATTGGTATATTTTTTGATGTAGCACCCATATAATGCTAACCTCAATTTTTCGTATTTTGGTGGCAAATCTTGCTAACAAATTTTATAAATATCGGTCCACGTTTTCTTATAGCCCCCATATAAACCTAACCTTCTCCTCCGCTATGAAATCTTCCAACCAAAAATAATCAATATCGATCCTAGTTATGGTATAGTCCCCATATAGAGTAGACCAATGTGTCCCATTATTGGACTTAATCTAGACTTCGTAAAGATAATGGATTGTGCAAAGTTTGTTTCAAATCGGACATTCCATTCGCCTGATATTGGATTTACAAATATTAAAAACTTGATTTAAGTTAGGAAGAAATAATACGATGTGCAAGGTTTGGATGAAATTGAATACTCCCTTCAGAGAGTTTTCGTGAGGAACAGTCGGACATTTGTAAATCGATTCCAAATTATCTGAAATGGATTTGGTCTAGAGAAACATTGGGTCTAAAACCAATATTTCGATGAGGCGCATTTTTGCGCATTATTCTTAAGGCTGAGGGTATAAAAGTATTTCCATAGCTCTGTGGGGCATGTCGGGAGTGTCAAGGAGTAGACATGTGTGTATAGTTTTTCCCAGCCTCTGCTGGGGTTGTAGATATTTTTCAAAAAATTTGCTAAGGATCTGCTGAGCTTATAAATATTTTCAGAAATATTTTCGGAAATATTTCAAAAGAGGCTCCTGGTGTCAAACAAACTTCTAAATTCTAATTGAGTTGAGCTTCGACAGCATACATATCTGACTTATCTGATTGTGAAGGTTATTGTCGACACTTTCAGAATTGTGGTATTCTTTAAATTTTATTCACAAGGCTATGCTCTGGGTAGGTTTTTCAAACGGAAGTCAAGATGTGATCTTGAATTAAGAAATTGCTCCATCCATCACTTTTCAAAAATTGCCGACCTTTGGAAATGTAAATAAATTAATATTAAAACATTAAAGGGAACTTCACAAGGCTATGCTTACTGACCCTGTATACATGGAATATAAGAAAATAGTAAATGAATTGCTTCTTTTCCTTCCCAAAAAACGAGGTTCAGGGACAACATTTCGAAATTCGTTTCCAAAGCCCAAAAAATTTAAATTGCCATAAATTGCGTATTTGCCATAAGAATTGCTTCCAAACTAGGGCTTCAACATTGATCTAGAAAAGAAGAAGAATAAAAACAAAAACAAACAATAAAACAAAACATTTTTTTATCAACAAAACAAAATATATAGTTCACGAAAAAGAGCACACACAACATATTTTTTGTTTTGTTAAAAAAAAAAATACCCAAAAGTATGATAAGAATTTATTTGGACTATATTTTTTACCAATTCAAAGATATTTATTCTAAAACAAAAACGAAACTTCCGCAAAAAATTGTTTTGTTTTTTCTATTCTTGTGATCACCATGCGTTCAGGCACGTTTCATACATATTTACATAAGCGTTGATGTTGTTGTTTTTTTGAAAACAATTAACAATTATGTTTATCAGTCATACGCGCCCGAGACCGAGACATCGCCAGCGGCAAGAAATTGAAAAAAAAGGATCTCAACGACATGTGTGTTTGTGTGTGTCATCAAAGTAAAACCACCGACTAATTGTGGGAAATACCCACCAGCATGAAAGACAAAGGTTAGCATTGCCATTTTTGTGACAGGTAGTTAAAGGGTCTAAATTGCTAGTTCTCACGTTTCGAAACCGCAGGTTGTTAAATATACAAACAAAAAACGCATTATATATGTGGTAATCCGCATTATTTTTAAAAGATAAATTTTAAGCGTGCCGATATTTTTTGTAGATATAGTGACAAAGTATTTGTAAGGCTATTCCGAGTTACAATAATTTTAAAAGGCCCTTTCTAAGCCTCTGTGAAATATAAAAAATATTGTAAGATTCTGCTGACCTTGTAGATTTGCTACTCAATGAAACTCCATAACGCCAAATTAATGCCAAGCCAATTCGGTTGGCAAAAGTGCTCAAAATACGTAAATTTGGGAGGTCCCGCAATGGAGGCTATATCAAAAAGTAAACAGATATTGATTATTTTTGTTGGTAGGAAGATTTGCTACCCAGGGGAAAAAATAGACCCCAATCAGATTCTAGGCTTTGTCAAAAATCTGGCATGGCTAAAATAATCATCTTCTAGGCTCTCCAACTCCCACCATTTTTTCCTCTCTTTCATTCTCTTCTTTTCACGTTTCCTTTCAGATATCAAGGATGATAAGAATAAACAATTGTCTCCGATTGAACGGTTGTTATTAACAACCGTACATCCCTAACCTAATACCCAAGGGAAACCAATTAGGTTGAAAAATGTGCTTAAAGTGGGGATGCAGGTCCCGTATGGGTGCAATATCAAAAGGTAGACCAATATGGATAATTTTTGATAGGAAGATTTCCTACATAGAGAGAACCCAAAGTGCCCAACTACAGGCAATTCGATTCACAAACGTGTTAAAATATGAAAATTCTGAAGGTCCCGCAGTGGAGGCTATATCAAAAAACGGACCAATATTGATTATTTTTTTGGTAGGAGAATTCGCTAACCAAGGGAAACCAAAATACCAAATTAGAACCAATTAGGTTGAAAAATGTGCCAATGAGAACCTGAAATAATCATCCAATGAGAACACAAAATATCAACTTTTTTAACAAATCTGTTATTAAACATATTCAAAATTCGAAAAATTTGAAGGTTCCGCAATGGGGGCTGAATCAAAAAGTGGATCAGCATTGGCTATATTTAAAGGTTTGTTAGCTAATGAGAGCACAATATTTAAAACTACAGCCAATTCGGTTGAAAAAGTGCCCAAAATCCTCAAAATAAGGAAAATTGAGGTTAGGGTTATATGGGGTCTATATCTTAACGTGAACCGATATTGATAATTTTTGGAAGGAAGATTTCTTAGCCGAGAAGATCCCAAAATACCAAATTACAGACAATTCGATTGAAAAACTTGCCCAATATCCGCAAAATACGGAAAATTGAGGTTAGGGTTATTCGTGGGCTATGCAAAAACGTGGACCGATATTGATTATTTTTGGTGATAATATTTAATGCCCAATGAGAAGCCAAAATACCTATTCGGTTGAGAATTGTACCCAAAATACGGAAATCATGGTGGTCCTGCAATGGGGGCTATATCCGAATTTGAACCGATATTGATAATTTTTGGTAAGAATGTTGGCTACCTAATTAAAACGTAGAATACCAAATTACAGCCAATTCGCTTGAAAGACTTGCCAAATATCCTCAAAATTCGGAAAATTGAGGTTAGGGTCATATGGGGGCTATACGAAAACATGGACCGATATTAATAAAATTTATTTGAATTATTTACTACCCAATGAGAACCCAAAATACCAAATTACAACCAATTTGCTTGAAAAACTTGCCCAATATCCCCAAAATAGGAAAAAGTGAGATTAGCGTTATATGGGAGCTATACCAAAACGTAGACCAATATTGATAATTGCTGGTAGGAGGATTACCTAACCGAGGAGAAACCAAAATTACAACCAATTCGCTTGAAAAATTGCCAAAAAATCCCCAAATACCGAAAAAATTGAGGTTAGCGTTGTATGAGGACTATACCAAAACGTGAACCGATATTAGTAAAATTTGTTAGGAAGAATTACTACCCAATGATAAACCGAAGTACCAAATTACAGCCAAATCGCTTGAGAAACTTGCTCAATATTCACAAAATACCGAAAAGTGAGGTTATCGTTATATGGGGTCCATATCTAAACGTGGACCGATATTAATAAAATTTATTAGAATGATTTGCTACCCAATGAGAACCCAAAATACCAAATTACAGCCTATTTGGTTGAAAATCTTGCCCAATACTCTCAATCTTTGTAAAATTGAGGTTAAGGTTATTTGGGGGCTATACGAAAACGTGGACCAATATTGTTAATTTTTGGTACGGAGATTCTCTATCCAAAGAGAACCCCAAATACCAAACCAGAGCCAATTTGTTTGAAAAGCTTACATAATATCACTATAATATTGAAAAGTGAGTTTAGCTTTATACGGAAGCTATAACTAAACGTGGACCAATATTGGCAATTTTTGGTACGAAGATTTTCTATCCAATGAGAACGACAAATACAAAATTGCCGACAGTTCGGATGAAATGCGTAACCCATAAACCCTAAAAGTAACCAATATTGGGGGTACCCTTATATGGGAAGCTACCGTGAAAAATGGTTCAATATTGCTAATTTTTGGGTGGGACGTTTTACCATTGAATGAGAATCCAAAATATTAAATTACAGCAAATTTGGTTCAAAATTTGAAAACAAATTTTGAACCAAATTGGCTCTGTTGACCTTAAAGTCATTCTTACGAGGATTTGAAGTCCTCTGAGGCTTCTAAATATTTTCTCAAACTATTCCAAGGCTCTACAGAGTTAGTTGTTTTATTCGAATTCGTTGGTTCGTGATTTTTTTTGGATTTTTTTCTTCCAACCAAAAACTCCTCCCTTGATTTGTAATCATTTTTGAGAATTAGTTTTTCCTCATTTTTCTCTCTTCTCCTCCGAAAAACCATTTCCGTTATTTTTCTTTGGAATATAATAACTGTTTATGCCACCGGAATTCACCGAAAAACTTTTCACTTTTCTTTAGTCAGAAAGCGAGTCAACATTTCTGGGATTTTATGGCATATTTTTATGGTACGAAAATCTGGTCATAATAATTTGCTGCTACTAACAATGACTACTGGGGGCTTATATGGAACTCTCCTCCTCTTGGCCTTCTCTACAAAAAAAAACAGAGTAATGAAAAAAAACCGGATTGTAATAAAAGCAACAACTTACATACACATTCATACATTTTGATTACCAACCATTTCCCCAGAAGTGTGCAAGGCGTCAGGCGGCTGGCTGGCGGCCTACAACACAAAACGTGATCTTGAACTATTTTTGAAGATTTTTGGTTGTTGTTTTTATATTTTTATGAAAATATAAAATAATAAAAACAACCACCTCCAAGTCCTCCCCCTCTTCCTTGCTTGCACTACTATTTATTTTACTACCCGGCTTCCTAGTTCCTGGCTTTTCCCCCTTTTGCCTTCCCTTTTGCTTCTGCTTATGGAGTACAACAAGTTTTGCAGTTATTGTTGAACACCGGTAGCATTCAGGGCCACCATGGCTGACACTCACTCGCTCTCCCTGGAGTAAAAATTTTATATGAAACATAAAAATTGTAATTTTCATTGTTGTTGGTTGGTTGTTGTTGTGTTTTCTTAAAGGATCTTAATTAAAATCCCCACAGATGTTAAAGTGTGATTAACAACAACCACCATCACCATCCTCCTGGATGGCTAGCTGACAGTCAGCACCCGGTATAATAATAATAATAGAAACAGGGGTGGGTAGGCAGGCAGAGCCAGGCAGGCTGTATAATTATTGGTTTTTGTCCCGTGGCACACACACACTAGCACACTCTCCAACTCATCTATAGACAATTTTTTTCAAAAGAAATAAATTAAGACTTATTTTTATGGCATATTGATTCCGAAAATAGGAAAACATATTTGGAAGACTTAGGGGGGGAAGGATACATACCTTCTTTAAGTGTTTGCTGATCCTGATATCGTTTTGTTACACCCTTAAATTTGATGGTATTTTTTGTCTGTGGAAAAGTTTACATTTTCCTTATTTCATGGTGACTGAATGCCGAACTTGACTGGTTGCTGGGTTGTTGACTGCTCACTTAACGAAAAAAAATCCCTTGAAGAAAAAATACCCTCGAAAAAAGGGTTAAAAACCTCATTTAAATTCGGCCAGTCCGAACTTTTTTCAGCCTTGAACATAGCGAAAACGAAGCTAAAAACAAGTCAAAAATCCTCAAAATATCGAAAATTGCAAGCATCGTTATATGGGGAGGTATATCAAAACATGGACCGATTTTGATAATTTTTGGTAAAAAGATTTACTACCTAATGAGAAGGCAAAACTTCAAATTAAAGACAAATCTGATGAAAATTGTGTTCACAATATCCCCAAAATACCGAAATTTTCCGAGGTACCTTTATATAGAGAATACCCTGAAACATGGCCCAATATTAATAATTGTTGGTAGTAAGATTTGCCAGGCAAAGAGAAGTCAAAATCTCAAATTACAAACAATCGGGTTGAAAAACTTGATCAATATCCCAAAAATTCGGAATATTTGGAAAACCCTTATATGGGAGCTACCCTGTAATATGGACTGATAATGATAATTTTTGGTACAGAGATTTGCTACCCAATGAGAACTCCCAATACCAAATTACAGACAATTCGGTCAATAAACATGCCCAAAATGCTCAAAATATGGAAAATTTAGGTTAGGTTTATGTGGGAGCAACATCAAAACCTGGGCCGATAATGATAATTTTTGTTACGAAGATTTGCTACCCAATGAGAAACCAAAATATCAAATAACAGCCAATTCGTTTGAAAAACTTTATCAAAATCCTCAAAATTTGGAAAATTGAGGTAAGGTTTATGTGGGGGCTATACCAAAACCTGGACGGATAATGATAAATTTTGGTACGAAGAATTGAAACCCAATGAGAAACCAAATTATCAAATTACACGCAATTCGGTCGGTAAACATGGGCAAAATCCTCAAAATTTGGAAAATTGAGGTTAGGTTTATATGGGGGCTATATCAAAACATGGACCGATAATGATAATTTTTGGTAAGGAGATTTGTAACGCAATGAGAACCCAAAATAAAATTTTAGGCAATTTGGTTCAAAAATTGTACCCAAAATCCTCAAACTTTGAAATTTTGAGAATAGCGTTACATGGGGACTATACGAAAACATGGACTAATATTGATAATACCTAGTACAGAGTTTTTATTCCCCATGAGATCTCACAATACCAAATTATAGCCAATTCGGCTGATAAACATGCCCAAAATCCTTAAAATACGAAAAATTGAGGATATGCTAAAAATTGGCCCAATATTAATAATTTTTGGTAGGATGGTCTGCCAGCCTATGAGAACCCAACATACCAAATTACAGCACATTTGAATGAAAAACGTAACCAAAACAACGAATATTGGGCGTACCCTAACATGGGGCCTGTACCTTAACCTGGACCAATATTGATCATTTCTGTGTATGAAGATTTGCCACCCATTGAGAACTCAAAATACCAAATTACAGTCAATTCGAATGACAAATGTACCAAAACTTCCCCAAAAAAATACGGAAATTTTTGAGGTACCTTTAAAGGGGGCTATATCAAAATTAAACCAATATTGAGAATTTTTGGTAGGATGGCTTGCCACCCAATGAGAACCCCAAATACCAAATATCAGTCACTTCGGATGAAAAATATACAAAAAATACGGAAATTTTGGACCAATATCGATAATTTTTTTAGGTAGTTTTGCCACCCAATACGAACCCAGTATACTAAATTTAAGCCAAAATACGGAAATTTAGGGTTAGCCTTATATGGGACCTACCCTAAAAAGTGGTCCAATATAGATAATTTTTGTTGGAATGTTTTGCCACCCAATACGAACCCAGTATACTAAATTTAAGCCAAAATACGGAAATTTAGGGTTAGCCTTATATGGGACCTACCCTAAAAAGTGGACCAATATCGATAATTTTTGTTGGAATGTTTTGTCACCCAATGCGAACCTAGACTACCAAATTACAGCCACTTCGATTGAAAAACATACCCAAAATACCGGAAATGTTGCGTTTGCGTTATTTGGGGCCTATCCTAAAAATTGGATCAATATCGAACATTTTTGGTGGGAAGTTTTGCCACCCAATGCGAACCCAGAATACTGAATTTGAGCCAATTCGATTGATAAAGATACCTAAAATTCAGACATTTTGGCTTAACATTATATGGGGCCTACACCAAAAAGTGGACCAATATCGATAATTTTTGGTGGGAACCCAAATATACAAAATGACAGACATTTTGCTTAAATAAAGTGCTCACATTCCAAAAAAAAATCAAAAATTTGGGAGGTTCCCTTAATGAAGGCTATACCAAAACGAGGCCGATATTGATAAATTTTTGTTGGGAAGTTTTCCCAGCCAATGCGAATCCAAAATGCAAAATTACAGCCCATTTGGTTCAAAATAAGTACCAAAATTCTTAAAAAATCCGAAATTAGAGAGTCTTCCTTGCAGGTTATAAAAATGGGACTAGATTTTTAGCTGTTTGACCGGGTTTGTTTAGCTGTTTGGTTGGCTGCTAAGCATCCAGTATCCAGAAGGTCAGCGACGTTGTTTTTGTTGTTGGTGGCAAGAGAACCAACAGCATCAGTAGCATCAACAGTGGTAGGACGAGTTCCACGCACAAACACACACACACACATTAATACACAAATTCAAAGTCACTCACACACATAGAAGATATTCCTGAATTTAATGGCCGACCATACAAACAATTTTTTTCCAGATTTTCTTGCAAATTTTTTCGGCATTTCATTTTGCGATTTTTTTTTTCAATTTTCTTTTATTTTTTTCTCTTTGGGTTGGTCGTGGTTGGCTCTGACTTGCCTTTTTTATGTCAATACTAATATTTACTTTTCAAAAGCGCTTTACCAGGAAAACCAATGCTGCTTCTTGGTACACACTGAGACCTGAGACTTGCTCACCTTTCCTCCCACTGCTGCTTGCTTTTCAAAACACAACGAGCCAAAACACAGCCGGAGCGTTGCGTTGTTGTGTCTCCTCCGTTGTACTAGTACACAAAAGTTGTCGTCGTCGTAGAAGAAGAAGCAGCAGCAACAGCAGTGGCGGAGGAGGAGGCGGAAAAAATAATAATTGCGCACCAAGTAAAAAAGGAGGAAAAAATATGCAATCGTTTTTGGCAGGCACCACTTGGATGGATGGATGGCTGAATGTCTAGAGGAGTGTTGTTGGGGATAGCCGGGTAGATGCTTGTCGTTTTTTTTTTTTTCCGATACACATAAGTTGGGTTGGATATTTATTTCACTTCGGGGTTTTTTTTTTTTTTTTTTTTTTTTTTTTTTGATGCACATTTCAACATTATCTATTTTTTTGTATTACCTGGGCCGCAGAGACAGACTAGTGGGCCTCCTGTTTTCATTTATTTTATTTTTTGTTTTTTTTTTTACTTTTCTTTCTTCACTTTTTCTTCGTTTTTACAACTCTTCTTTCAAACAAACTATACTACTATATACAACACACTCGTCGACCCAACCAACAACAACCACCGGACAATGATGATGACAACAACAAGAACAACAAAAATCAAACTGTGATTTGTTGTTGGTGTTATGGCTGGCTCAAAAAATATACACTCTCTCCTTCATGTCTTGCTTTCTTGTTCACTCTCTCTCTCTACAACAAAATTTGCCAAGTAACATATGGATGGCTGGCTTGGCCAGCAAAACATTTAATTTTTTTATAACAAATTATTTCTTTCACTTTTATTTATTATTTTTGCTTACTTTGTATTCTCTTCTTCTTCTGCAAACACTTTATTTTGTTTTTCTCTCTTTTTAAACAACAAAAAGACTAAACATTCACAATTTCCTTTTTTTCTATTGAAAGCAAACACGACCGGTTTCGTTTTCTTCTTCTTTTTTCCCCGTTTCTTTTAACATAAAGAAGAAAATTGTATTTTCATTATTAAAAATCTGTTCATCGCTTTCTTCCGCAACATTTCCGACGACGTTTCATTCATTTAGGGCTACCGAAATCGACTAAACAGAAATTTTAACAAAAATGCATTGCTCGCTCTCTCTCTCTCTTGCTGTCTACTGTTCCCTCATTCTCTCTCTCTCTCCCTGTTAATGGGTTGTGTTCATTGATATCGAAATTATCGATGATATCGATAGTGTTTTGTAATGTGATTGGTAACTCTGATTGCTTTCAGCAGCCAATTGAGCAATTGCCTTAGAGGGGATTTACACGCGAGCAACTACTGCATGCAATTGGAAATGATGCATGCATTTTTATTTAAAAAATGCACGGAAAATACAATAAAAATGGGATTTTTTAAATTAAGAATAACATAGAAGACCTGAACAACTTCTTACAGAAGACCAAAAAAATTTCTCAAAATTTGTATAAAAAACTTGAAAGACTTCTCATAGAAGAACTGAAGGTGTACTCATGAAAGACTTGAACGACTTCTCATAAAAGGCCTCAAAGAGGACCTGAATGACTTCATATGTAGACATGACATGATAATACACTTTAGCAAAGTTGCAAGTTTGTTTGAAGCGAATGCAAACTTCCTTTTGAACTTCTTATTCTTTGGCACCTAACCTGGAACATTTTAGATCTAATAATTCGCAGATCTGACTAATAAAATATGGTTACAACATTTCTATTGAGGAGTTTTTCTAGCTGAAAGCTTTAATCTACCAACCATTCTTGCATTTACCACCGGTCATTTTTGCATCTAGTGTACCCTTTTTCTCTCAGCCGTTTGTAAATAAACCATTAATTCATGTTATCAATTACAAGTTTTTGTATATGGTATAAAAGAAGAAGAATTTATAATCTAATTTGTATAATTTATTTCATAAGTTTGTAAAAATAAAAAAAACAAATAAATATTTATTATTAATAATTTAAGAAGAAGACTCTACTCTCATCTCATTCTTGCATTTAGCACCGGTCATTTTCGCATCTAGTGCACCCTTTCTATCAGCCGTTTGTAAACAAACCATCAATTCGTGTTATCAACTCCAGATTGCTGCACATGGTATAAAGGGAAGAAGAAGAATTTAATATTAGTAATTAAATTTGTTTAATTTATTTGATAATTTGGAATAAATATAGAAAAAGGAATAAATATTTATTGTTAATAATTTAAGAAGAAGAAGACTTTACTCACAATCACAATTGCCATATCAAGTACGTCAAAATTCAAGTAACCACGTCAGGAACTGTGCCAGCTGTCACTGACAGTTTCTCCATGTCTCAATTTTCTAAACAAAAGGAAAAATGATATCGGTGTTATGTCTCACCATCTTTCGTAAACAATACGATTTGGTCATTTTTCTTTGGATTCCTTTTTTAACAGCTGTTCTCTCATTTCTTCCCCTCTATTTGTTGTATGTAGACGCTTTTAAATTAGGTGCGGCGGTTCATTGTAAAAGTGTGGCTCGCAAAGAGGAGGCATCCCTCAACTCAGCTCGAAAGAATTGCAGTGGGAAAAACCCTCATTTGCTCGGGAGATTGGTGAATTGGTTACTTGGCAGCGGAGACCTGAAGTACATCTTATATATAATTAATCTAATTATGGACGATCTATTAACCTCGACCGGTAATGTTGAACATTACACACCTCCGGCGGAACACTTGAAACCCTTCAAAAATATCAATTGCACCCAACCGGACTGCAGCAGCACCTTTACAAATCAATCCAATTTTGAGATGCATTTGGAAAAACATCATGGGGTCTCAGTGGCTGGCAGTGGCGCACGCTCCTTTAATTTGCGGCTCTATCATTGTCCGGAATTAAATTGCCAATATCAATTTGGTGGCCGTCCGGATGGTGGTGGCGGTGGGGGCAAACATTTCAAAAATATGAAATATTTACGGCAGCACTATCAGAAGGTACATTTGGCCAAGAATTTCGTGTGTGACGATTGTGGCAAGGCATTTTCTTTGGACAGCCAGTTGAGGAAACATAAGCGGGATGTGTGCGGTAAGGCTTTCGCTTGTCGTGAATGTGGTTGGCCATATGAATCGTTGGAAGCGCTATTGACCCATGGCAAACGCAAGGGCCATAATGTCAAGGAGGTTATCACCATAACTAAGCGGGAAGGGAGGTTGCCGGTAAATCCGAAGTCGGGAGGTGGTGGGAAATTTAGACAACAAAGCACTAAGGCGACGGCGGCGGCGGATTCGCCGATGGAAATGATGCCGATGGTGGATAATAAGGATAAAATGATGTCGAAGCAGACAGAAGAGGAAATTAATGGTAAGTTCGGATGGTGTTTTTTCTCAATACCCTACAGCCTGAGGAGGAGGGTGTCATAAATATGGAATTTATCGAAGACTTCATAATCGATGAGTTGGTCATCTTCAGGTCTTCCCATATACGATCAGAAGCTCTTCAAATAAAGTTCTTCTCATAGTAGAGTTGAAGAAGGGCGGTTAACTTCTGGAACTAGTTCATCGAACGGGATAGGGACTCGATTGCCGATAAGGAATTCTTTTAGATCAAGAAGAACCTCAAATTCATTCGGAAGTTCTCACTTTCTATATGAATGATACTGCGTCAAGATTCGAAATAATTCAAGGGGGTCCTGAAGGTCTTCACTTAAAATATAGAAGGTCTACTCTTAGAAAATTTTCTAACAGAAGACCAGAAGGTCTTCAGATGGAAGTCATGAAGATCTTCTCATAGATGATTTGAAGTAGAGCGGCAACTAGTCCATCGTACGGGATACGGATTCGATTATCGATAAGGAAATCCTTTAGATCAAGAAGAACCTCAAATTCATTCCAAAGCTTTTACATTTATATACGATTGATACTGTATCAAGATTCGAAAAAAACCTGAAGAACTTCTCGTAGAAGGCCAGAAGGAATTCTCATTGAAGATAGAAAACCTGAAGGGCTTCTCGTAGAAGACCTGAAAGTCTACTCATAGGAGACCTAAAGTTCTGCTCATAGAAGACCTAAAGTTCTACTCATAGAAGACCTGTAGATAGAGAACCTCAAGATGTGAACTTTCTTGGGATTATTAGAGAGCCTGATGGCTTCAAATTTTAAGGGTTATAGAAACCCTCAAGAACGATTATTGGAGACCCTGAAGGCGTGGATAATTTCAGGGTTTAATATTAAATCTTAAGGTGTGGATTTTTAAGGGGATTATAATTGAATATCAAGGCGTAGATTTTTAAGGTAATTATTAGACACCCTAAAGGCGTAGATTTTTAAGGTAATTATTAGACACCCTAAAGGCGTAGATTTTTAAGGCAATTATTAGTGAACCTACCCTGAAGGGGTAGATTTTCAGGTAATTATTGAAGAACCTGAAGGGGTAGATTTTTCAGGTAATTATTGAAGAACCTGAAGACCTAGTTTTAAAGGAATTTTATAGACCCTCAAGTTGTAATTCTTATGGGTATGATCCTCGAGATATGACTTTTTTACTTTTTTTAGATCCTCAGTATCGTTTTTTTTTTTTAAATTTGTCGACCCAGCCGATTATATTTACAAATTTTACCTATTTTCCACTTATTTTTAATTTTTTTATTTTCAGGAAATTACCAACTACCAGCAACACCATCATCATCGACATCATCCACCTCCACTGTCGAAGTCAACCTCTGCCCCACACAAATGTCCGCCGGTGTACAAACCGAATGTTTCCCCGAATTGATGCATTCACCCAATACTACTACTAGTCAAGATATTTCCAATGCCCTGGATGAAATACATTCCCTATTGCGCGACATTGAAACCCAAACGGAACCGCCGCTACTCACAGACAATCAAAGCAATGAAAATCAAAATTATTTAGATCAAATGTTGGCCGCCGCACAATCCGCACACATGTACACGCAAACATGTGATGATTTTCTTAGTGAATTGGGTCTGGCAGATATTCAAACTCAAACGAATTGGCCATCGCCGCAACGTAATGTGGAAGAAAAACTGCAATATACCTCAACGGCCACCTCCACAAATCCTTGTATACACGACGAACTATTGGTGTCCACCGAGACTCAGACTAGTTTTACACAATGTCTTTTGAATTCGTGTACCGATACTGGGACAAGTACACCCCCCGTTAGTTTTGGTAGTCTTTATCACACCTCGTCACAGCATACCCAAACCTCTGATCCATATTTGGAAAGTTTTGATTTTGGTGGTCAGGCTTCGGATTTAATGGATGGTTTCCAATCGACCTATACACAGACATGATGGTACGATTGGGATTTTGAGGGTGGTGGTAGTCTGATGGATAGAGGGGGTGGTGGTGTTGGCGGTGTTGGGAGAGAGGCGGCCTCGGTCTCGAGTCATGTTGGAAATGTCATCAATAATACGGAATATGAGGCGAAGATGTGCGCAAGTGGTGGCGGTGTTAACTCCAGAGGTCACACTAAGGAATTTAGGAAAAACCCGTAAACCCTTAGTTCGGAATCGCAAAAAAGAAATATTGCAATATTAAAACAAATATACGTACAGATGGTATACGCAAAGTATTAGGCAACATTTATTTTAAATTCAAAAAAATACATTTGGAATTAAATATACTATTTAAAAATTAATGTACAATTACAAACATAGATACGTAATTTAAGAATTTATTTATTAAAAATATTGTAAACAATTTAAAAAAATGTGATTGGTTATTAATTTAAAAAAATGAAACCCTTAAATAAACACATGTTGCATTCGGTGGCAAACAAAATCGTTTATTTTTCAAATAGTTGACCTTATTTAAAAAGCCTTGAACCTGGTAGGCATAAAAAATTCATTTTAAATAAATTTTCAGGATATATGTACATGTTAACATTGTATTAATCTAATAAATTTATTCTCCGATATTTTCAACACCGATGTCAGCCGTTCTTTTATATTTAATATTCCTGTAATTTGTCTTATATTTTCTTACATTATACGTTGAAATAAATATCATCATATAATGTCACGATGTAAACTCCATATTAATTTAGTTCATTTATTCCGTGACATTTTTTAATGCTGATGTCGACCTATGTAACTCTAAGATTAACAGATGTTATTTTTTTAATTTTTTATTTCACTTTCTGAACACCGACAGTCCTTGGCACAATGAATAGATAGTCCATTTAGAGTAGCTGATGTCTTGATTAACTGTCAAAGTGCGTAATTTCTATTTGAATTCGATGTTCAATGTTGCCAACCATGTGAAATATTATAAGGAAAAATATAACAGATGATCGAGACAAAATCAAAGGTTTTTGTTGTGATACATCACCTTATTACTGCATCATGCGATAGTCTTTTAACATTTTATTTTGATGTCAATCTATAACTTTCTGAACACTATACACAATCTATAACTTTCTGAACACCGATAGTCTATCGCCCTTATTTGACGTATATATCCATACATTAGATATCAAAATAGATTACAATACAGTGTCATGATGTACATGTAAACGCGTTTAAATATTTTATGTTGATGTCGACCTGTATAACCCTAACACTGACAGTTGTTCCTTTATAAACAGTTGTTCTGTTTTTATTTCACTTTCTGAACAACCATAGTCTATCGCCCTTATTTGATGTGTATATTAATACATTAGATGTCAAAATACTTCACGATACAGTGTCATGATGTACATGTAAACGAATTTTAGTCTCTTATGTTGATGTCGACCTGTATAACCCTAACATTGACAGCTGTTCTTTTATATTTTTTATGATCTCTTTCTAATCTATCATTATGCTTTACACCCACTCCGTTAAAAATCATTATCTACTATTTATCATGATCATCAAATATATTTCAATCTATTTCTATAGTTTTTTTTGTCATAAAAGATCATTATAAATCATGATATGTGTAAACGCTGTCTTAAACTCGATCACTTATTGCCTTGTAATGTGGACCTGTATAAATAACCCTTACTTTATCAGCTGTTTATTTGTTATATATCATGCCTTTTATCGCCACAATGACAGTCTATTGCCGATATTCGTAAACACAAGGAACGTAGCAAGCAGTTTGCCTTATATTCAGATTTTTTAACAATCATTCCCTTTTCACCTCATCTGTTTGTATCAAACATTTTTGCAACTGATTTCTTTCGGTTCATTTTAGAGAACCGCCCTTGCAATTGAACTAGTTAACGAGAGAGCGAGAGAGAACAACGACAGCTTAACGCCGTTATGTTTTACACCCATTCGTAAACAACACAACATACGAAGCAATTATTATTATTTTCACTTACTTTCACCTCCTTTATCATGCATTCTCTTCTACCTCTTTCTTTTTTGTGTTATTTTTTGCAATTGGTTTCCTACGGTTCATTTAAGAGAACCCCCCTTTAGCAATTGAACTAGTTCGTAGCAAAACGACACAACACTCACCCACAGAAGGAAGAAAGAAGAGAGAAAGAAGATTTTTTTAAGAAAAAAATAAATTAGTTACTTTCTATTAACTTTTAAGTGAACATTTTTTGTAAAAATATACACACAAATCCGAACTGCTATAATAAACAAAAGGAATTATAAACCAAAAAGAGCTGTGAGTGCAAGACGTAGCAGAACGAAGCAGAAGAAAAAAGGTCGACACAACCAAACGACATTAGATATTTTTTTACCTGCATAAGAAAGGAGGAAGGAAAATCAAAAAGACGGTAGAGAAAGGAATAACAAATACGGCAGAAGCAGTAGCAGAGGAGTTTATATAAAAGCTGGCAGGCAGGCACGGTGGTGGTGCTCTTGAAGAATAAAACACAATGGCAAATGAAAATGACCAACAGCATCATCATCATCCGCATCCGTCTGGACATAATGCTGTGAGTGATCTACAAACGGACTGTGAAAAGAATGCCTTGGATTCGATAAAAGCTCGTGAGGAATGCAGTGGTGGTGGTGCTGCTGGTGGTGTTTGTTCGACAAGCAAAGATGTTAGTGGTCCACACAAAGAAGACGAGCCGACAGACAGCTATCATCATCAGGTTGATGGCAGCGGTGGAAATGGTGAATGTTGTGATGAGGACAGACCAACGGCAGCCAAGGGTAATCTAAATGATTTGGTAGCAGATTTGTGTTTAAATGGTCATCGATCCCACTCACAAATGAGTGGTAATAATGGGGGTGGAGCATATGGAGAATATCAAAAACCCTCTGGCAGAGCTAGTGGACATGAAGGTAAGTCCACATCTCCAAATAGTAACACTATAATTAAAATTTATTTTCTCGTCTTAGATAATGCCGGGCACAAATCCATTGGTGATGTTGCCTCTTCCACCACCAACCATAACACACACACCACAGTTCCGGCACCCACCCAAAATTCATCATCATCGTCATCATCATTTTCCTTTAAACATTTCCTTAGTAGCAGCAGTGCTCATACTGCCCCCTCGACCACAGTCACATCATTGGATCCACCATTGAATGTTAGCAGTGGCAACAACAACAGTACGTCCACAACATCATCATCTGCAAATTCCACGTCTGCCACACTTTCCCTACAAACATCAACGGGTGCCCGTCCCAAAGTTCCACAATCGAATTCTGTTTCGTCCACATTAACAGTGAGTGGTGGTGGTGCAACAACAAATTGCGGCGGCAGCGGCCTAGATGGCCTGTCCTCGGCCACAAAAATGAAACGCTCACCACGTTTTTCATCATTTGACTCGCAGGCGAGTCTGGCTGAGTATGCTGGTGCATCGAATTCAGCTGATTTGCCACCTGGGGAAGCGTCATCAGGTGGTGGAGGCGGTCTCAGCGCAGGAAGATCATCCGACTATCGTCTATATCCGGATGAAAGGGAACGCGATCGATTTGCAGGTTAGTAAAGGTAACAAATTGCTACTTGAGGGGTCGGAACATGGGTGGTAAGAAGCACAGGATGTGCTCACCAACAAAGTATCGAAGGATATGAAATGTGTAGAAAATGAATAGGTCCCCTTGTCTGGTAGTATTTTTTGCCATAAGGGCGATTTTTGGACAGTCCTCCTAGGAACATTTTTGAAAGGACATCTGAAATGATGATATCTTGACAGATAACTTCAGAAGACCTACTAATGCCAATCTTTGATAAAGCCGATCCTGTAGGGTTGCATAATCGAATTTTGTGCCCTTCATCAATTGTATTTTTTTTTTGAATCCTGGGATTTAAAAAAAATATATATTTAAAAAAACAGACTTAAAAAAATATTTTTTAAAAAATCCAGACTTAAAAAAATATTTTTTAAAAAAATCCACACTTAAAAAAATATATTTTCTAAAAAAATCCCAGACTAATAAAAAATTTTTTTTTAAATCTAGACTTAAAAAATATTTTTAAAAAATCTAGACTTAAAAAATACTTTTTAAGGAAATTCAGAATTAAAAAAATATTTTTTAAAAAATCCAGACTTAAAAAAAATATTTTCAAAAAAATCCAAACTTAAAAAAATATTTTTTTTTTAAAAAATCCAACCTTAATTTTTTTTTTTAAATCAAAACTTAAACAAAATATTTTCTAAAAAATCCACGCCTGCTGAGACTTAATTGTTTTTAAATTCACGTCTGCTGAGATTTAATTTTTTTTTTAAATCCACGCTTGCTGGGACTTAAAAAATATTGTTATTCGAACTAATGCTAATTTTATCTACCCTTTCTTGCAGAATGGAATCTCCCCTCCAATACATCTACGATGACAACAAATTCTTCAGATTATGATCGTGGCGGTCAATATGTACCACGTTCCTATTCAAATTATGAAATCCCACGACCACAGACCTCACCACGACGTCGTGTTGGTATCGGTGCTAATCGTGATACGCGACCCACCCGTTTAACTTTGAATACCAATTCGCAATCGACAACAATGGCTGCCAAATTGAAATTGGATTTGCCCATAAATCAAAATAACAGTGGCGGCAGTGGCGGAGGATCGGCTGCTGCATCGTCGTCCAGCCGAAGAAGAACCCTAGCAACACGTCCAACAGATTTTCAACCACCCAATCCCTTGCCGGGTGGTGCTGCGGCGGCCGCAGCATTACCCGATTTTGTGCAAGATCATTGGATGGATTCGTGGTATGCCAATGATATGCACGTTAATTCACCACCATCTTCGCCCATTGCGGCATTTGCTGATGAAATGCCAGGCAGTAGTGGTGTAGATCAGGCTATTGGGGGTGGTGGTGTTGGCGGCATCGGTGGTGCGGGTGTCAGGTCACGTAACCTTGATAATGCACCCTTGCCCGGGCCAGCCGATATGGGCGGTTTTAATATGGGTCTACCCGAACAACCCTCATCATCATCGGTGGGTTCGAAAATGTTACCCGATTTCCTTAGCGATGGCCCCATAATACATTCGTCACAGCGTTTGGCCGACATCGCTGCCGGATTGCCATCAAATTCCGTCGGCTCCCCCGAAGAGTCGACGCTCAGCAATCAATTGTCAAGGTTACGTTCCGATAATGCTTTACTACAACGGGAATTGGATGAAACACGGGCAGCTCTCAGCGAACAGACGTCGCGGGCAAATAATCTCGAACGTCAGCTAATGGAACAGCAACGTTTACACAGATCCGAAACGGAAGAGACCATGGATAGCAATAAGAAACATTCAACGGCCGTACAAAATCTTGTCACAAAACTAAAATTGCAGGTGCAACAGTTAACCGCGGAGGTGGAGATTTTGAGGCGTGAACGGGATTTGATGCGTGAAGAAGGTGCTGTGGGTGGCTGTAACGTTTCGGCGGCGGCAACAAACTGTGATCGTTCTCCTCCTTCTAATAACTCCTATGCCGCAGCGGCTGCTGTAACAAGTAGCAATCGTGGTGTGGGTGGTGGTGGTGGAGCTGCATCGAATGCAGCAACGCCAGGTGGAGGTATTGGTGGTGTTGGGACTCCAACTGCCAGTGTTGCCGCTGGAGGTTTAGGTGGTGGCTGTATGGGTGTTAGCAGCAGTACAGGTGGTGGAGTGGCTGGTGCCGGTGTTGGTATTGCTGGCACCGCAGGCATTATTGGCCTTAGACCGTCCAGAGCACAACAGTTATCATTAGATTTGCGGAGGGCAGCATCAAATGCAGAACAAAACCTGAGGTGAGTTTTAAATCCACTCTCAAAATCAAAAAAAATATCCAGCCTCGGTGAGGCTCCTTCAAAAAATGTACAGGCCTTTTAGGCCCTTCGAAAAATATGCGGACCTTATAGGCCATGCCTCCTTATCCAATTTTCCGCACTTAATAAGTGGAATGACTTCAATGACCCTAGAATTATATCTTTTTGGTAGTATAAATAAAATTCGGTGTGTGGTGATTTTTTATAGATACGATTTTTATCTTCATTGCCACAACATTATACAATTTTGAATTATATCTTTTTGGGTAATATAAATTAAATTCGAGGTGTGGTGAATTTCCATAGAAACACAATTTCCGTCATTTTTTTATTGGAATAACTACGACAATTCAGTTATATGTTTCTAATTATAAAAATTTGGAAATTAGGCATTTTTTCAAAGTGCGGTGAATTTTCGAAGAAACTCACCACACCTTAAAACTTGTTGAAAATTACATAGACAATTAGAAAAACTACTTACAACTGCAAATACATATTTTTTAATCATGTCCTACGCCTGTTGATGCAACTTTTTTTTGAAAATCCCTTTCAATATACATTTTCAATATTGAAATATGAGTCGTAAATGTCATATTTTAAAAATAACGCATTTTGTGTATTTTATATGACTAGATTTAGTAAAATACAATTATTTTCAACTATTTTTAGGGTGTGGTGAATTTCCAAAGAAACTCACCACACCCTTAAAATTATCGAAAATTACTTTAAATTAAGGAGAATGCATATAAAAAAAGAAAAATAAGAATTTTTTGTAATATTTTATGTAAAAAACTCTCGATTTTAGATAATAAAAAAATTCTTCGTTGAGACAAAATATTTTGAAATTTGATTTCAAACCCGATTATTAATATTGAAATATGGGTATTACATTCGATTTTTGTGGTGAATTTTTCTAAAAAATTTTTAAATTGAAGAAATTATAAAAAATTTTTTTTAAGAACTATTAATAGAAAAAATTTTCAAAAAATTTATGAAATATGACCTAAACAAGGATTAATTTTGAAAATGTAAATTTATTAAAATAAATTTCTCTTTAAATTTTTTTAAAAAATGGTGAGAGAAACAATCACCACACCTTAAATAGGGTATGGCATAAAATGAAGGAACATTAGAAATGCAAAATAACAATTTTCAGTAATTTTTTAATACAAAATTAATTTAATGTTTTCCTAGAAGAATTTCAAAAAATTAAAAATTTTTATTAAAATTTGTAAGGAAAATATATAAATAACTATAAAAATAGATAGATGATGCGTTTATATTAGTAACATAATTGAAATGCGTTTATTTCCTACATTTTTTAATGTGTGTTGAATTTTCGAAGAAACTCACCACACCTGAAAAATGTTAGGAAATTGCATAATATAAAGGAATATGTATATAGAAATGCAAAATAGCAATATTCAGTAATTTTTTTAATCCAAATTCATTCGATTTTTGCTAGAAGATTTCAAAAATTTTTAAATTTTATTTAAATTTAGCATCGAAAAAATGTAAATAATTTTATTGAAATGAGTTCATTTTCTATATTTTTAAGGTGTGGTGAATTTCCAAAGAATCTCACCACACTTTAAAAATGTTTGGAAATTGCATAAAATGAAAAAAAAAAATAAAAAAAGTCAACATAATTTTAAAAAAATCCAAATTTAATAAAAAAGTGTGTTTATTTTAAAATACGTTAAATAATTATTAAAAACAAAAATATTGATTTTTTACTTACTTGGGGTGTGGTGATTTTTTTTATTTTATATTCACCACCCATTAATTTTTTTTCTTGCATAAAAACTAAATAAAAATTATATATTTGATTAGTATTAAATTTAATTATTCTGGGTTGCATTATTTTTATTAATATATTTTTCTCTCTCTCTCCCTCTCCTTTGGCAGGCAACTATTGGCTGGTGTGGATAATTTACGTCAAATGGCGGCAAATATTGAAAAATCTGAAACCCACATAGACTACGATGCTAGTCCGGATTTATTTTCAGATTTTATAGACGATTGTGATGATTATGAAGAATATCCGGGTGGACCGGCTTTGTAAATTGTCTTTTTTTCCAAACGTTTTTTTTTTTAAATTTGGCAAAATACAAACTCTCCTGTCTTATTTTTTTGTTTTCTATTTTTAGAGAATAATTATTGAAAAAAATTAAGATTTAAAATTAAAATATAATTATGATAATGAGTAAAGTGTAACTCATGCAAAAAACACTCCTACCCCGCCCCCTTTTACCCCCCTTGTATCCCTATTTCCCCTTTTGAAAATATATATAAACTATTTAACAAGAAAACATATTGATAACAAAAAAACAAACAAGCGAAACTATTTCACTATTTGAAAAAACAATGGAAATAAAATAAAATATTTAAAAAATGGACAAAAAACTATTAAAGCGTATATTTCAAAAATATCATGTTCCCAATAAAAAAATATATTTGCAAATAAAACAAAAAACAACCAGAAATAATTATAACAAAAAATATTTATTGTTTTTATTTGAAAATACTTTTTTTATTTTATTTTATATGGCTAAATTTGTTGATATAATTTTTAATTCTTATAACAACCAACAATTGAGCCTCCCGCTTTTTTATTCTGCCCTTTAACACATCTAAAAGATGTGTGGTATATATTTTTTTGCTATATATTTCTTTGTTATATATATTATTTTTCTTGTTGTCTCCCCTCTCTCTCTCTGTCTATGTCTGTGGTTTAGTTAAATAAAATTAAAAAAAAACCGAAAATTAAAATAAAACAAAAATAAATTATGTTAAATAAAAAAAGAATTAATAAAAATAAACACAGTATAGTTTATATATTTTTATCAAAAAATAATAATAATATTAGAATATAACCAAAAACAAAATAAAAAATAAAAATAAAAATTACCCATACACACAACAAACACCTAAAGCAAAGTTATTAATACAACAATAAAAATAAAAAAATTAAAAAAATACAACAGAAAATAAATTGAATTATTTTTTTAAATCAAAAAAATATACAAAAGCAATAATAACAACAACAATGCACCCTAAAACACATTCAACAACAACATATGCAGATTTTTTTTTTTGCTGAACTAAAAAAATATATATTTTTTTCAAAAAATAATCAAAATTTAATGTAAAAATGAGGCCCTTGCGCAGTAGCTAGGAGGCTATAATAATTTTGTTTAAAACACCCTGAAATATTTAATATATAAATAGGATCTTCCCTATTTACATTTTGGATCTGAGAGCAAGTCCCACAAAATTCAGATCTGTTTATTATTTAATTACGATGAAATTTGGCACAACTCAATCTATTGGAACAAGGTCGAAACCTATTAAAATTTATGAAAATCGTTTCCGATTTCGATATAGCTCCCATATAAAAATGCCTCCGATTTTATGAAAATGGTGCAACAAAGACCCAATGTTTGTCCGATTGTCATGAAATTTTGCAGAGCACGAATAATTGAGGACATAATGATGTGTGCCAAGTTTTGTTAAAATCGGTTCAGATTTTTATGTAGCTCCCTATATATATTTTCGTCCGATTTTTGTTAAATGGTGAACAAAATACAAAAAATGTTTTTCCGATTACCACGAAATTTTGCACAGGCTACCGCATAGAGTTCAGAATAGTGTGTGCTAAGTTTTGTTGAAATCGGTTCAGATGTGGATATGTAGCTCCCATATAAAATTTCGTCCGATTTCGAGAAAATTATCCATCAAAGGCTCCACATGCAATCGATTGCGACGAAATTTTGCAAAGCGAAGTGAATTGAGTCTAGAATGATGTGTGATGAGTTTTGTTGAAAGCGGTTCAGATTTCAATATAGCTCCCATATATATTTTCATTAGATTTGAGGTTATTGGTGCCCCAAAGACCCAATGTTTGTCCGATTGGTACGAAATTTTGCATAGCGAAGTGAATTGAGTCCATAATAATGTGTGTGAAGTTTTTTTTTACAATCGGTTCAGATTTCGATAGAGGCCCCATATAAAAATGCATCCTATTTTATGAAAATCCTACACCAAAGACCCAATGTTTGATCGATTGACAAGAAATTTTGCATATCATACTGAATGGTGGCTAGAATGATGTGTATTAAGTTTTGATGAGATCGGTTCAGATTTCGATATTCCATTGCTATTAAATTTTTTTACAGGCTACATAATAAAGTCCAGAATAATGTGTGTGAAGTTTGTTGAAATCGGTTCAGATTTCGATATAGCTTCCATATAAAAATTCATCCAAGGTTGGTTCAATCGTCACGAAACTTTGCTGATCATGAAAAATTGAGTCAAAAATGATGTGTATTAAGTTTTGTTAAAATGGGTTCAGATTTCGATATAGCTCTCATATACATTTTCAACCGATTTTTTGAAAATGGTGCACTAAAGGTTCCACATTCGATCGATTCCTATTAAATTTTTTTACAGGCTACCGAATAGAGTTCAGAATAATGTGTGTGAAATTTTCTTGAAATCGGTTCAGATTTCGATATAGGTCCCATAAAAAATTTCTTACGATTTCGAGAAAATTGTACACCAAAGACCCCACGTTTGCTCGATTGTCACGAAATTTTGCAAGGCAAAGTGAATTAAGTCTAGAATGATGTGTATTAAGTTTTGAAGTAATCGGTTCGGATTTCGATATAGCTTCCATATATATCTTCGGACGATTTCATGTAAATAGTGCTCTAAAGACCTCATTTTTATCTATCGATTGAGTCCAGAATGAAGTGTGTTGAGTTTTGTTGAAATCGGTTCAGATTTCGATATAGGTTCCATGCTATATTAACCTAAATTTTCGGAATTTTGACGATTCTTTTGCTCGTTTTCCGAACGAATTGTTTGTAAGTTGCTGATGCGACTTCTTCGTGGATAGCACACATCCCCCGACCAATCGATAATAAATATTGGTACACATTTAGGTATAGCCATCATATAACCTAACTTCGGAAATTTCTATATTTTTGAGATTTTCGGCATGTTTTTTAAGGGATTTGGCTATAATTTGATATTTTGGGTTTTCATTAGGTAGCAAATCACCATACCAAAAATTATAAATTTTGGTCCACTTTTCGTGATAACCTTCCATATAACCTAACCTCAAAAATATCGATATTTTGACTACTTTCGGATCGTTTTTCAACCGAATTGGCTATAATTTGATATTTTGGGTTTTCATTTGGTAGCAAATCACCCTACCAAAAATTATAAATTTTGATCGGGGTCGCCTCCATATAACCTAACCTCACAAATGTCTATATTTTTGAGATTTTCGGTTTCTTTTTCAAGCGAATTGGCTATAATTTGGTATTTTGAGTTCTCAGTGGGTAACAAATCTTTCCGCTAAAAATCATCAATATTGGTTCACTTTTTGGTCTAGCCTCCATATAACCTAACCTCAAAAATTTTTATATTTAGAGATTTTCGGCTTCTTTTTCAAGCGAATTGGCTATAATTTGGTATTTTGATTTCTCATTGGATAACAAATCTTTCCGCTAAAAATCATAAATTTTGGATCACTTTTTAGGATGGCCCCATATAAAGGTACTTCGAAATTTGCGGTATTTTGGGAATTTTGGGCACGTTTTTCAACCGAATTGGCTGAAATTTTGTATTTTGGGTTCTCAGATGGTAGCAAATCTTCCTACCAAAAATCATCAATAGTGGTCAACTTTTTAGGGTAGCTCCCATATAAGTTTCCTCAGATATTTCGATATTTTGGGGACCTTGGGTAGGTTGTTCGAGCTATTTGTTTGTAATTTGGGTTCTCAATGGGTAGCAAATCTTCGTACTGAAAATCATCAATATTGGTCAAATTTTTAGGGTAGTCCCCATATAACCTAACCTCACAAAAAATATTTTGGCTAGTTTGCCTTCTTTTTTTTTGGGCTTCTTTGCCAAAATTACGAGCAATTTGGTATCCAAACTCTTTGTTTTATTAAAAAAAATAACAAATAAAACCACACACTTACACACAGACACCGATAATATAACTAATACTAAAAAATAAACAAAAATTAAAAAGCTTTGCTAAAGTAAAGAAGAAAAAAACAAATAAAATATCTTTAAAAAAATTGTTATAAAAATATTACAAAGAAACAGAACATGAAGAAAGAAAAATGTCATTAAAAAAAAATAATAACAATAAAATAAAAACTAACAAAAAAACACCAACATTATTGAAATAAAAATAAAAGAAAAAATATTTAAATTTTATTTAAAAACTTTTTTTCATGGCGTGGATTTTTTTAAAAATATTTTTTCATGCAGGTACCAGAGGCGTGGATTTTGTATACCCTTCACCACACTGTGGTACAGGATATTATGTCTTTGTGCATATGCTTGTAACAGGCAAAAAGGAAACGAGATAGACATATGGTTCCTTTTGAGAATATGCATAGAATCACTTTCTGAGTCGATTTGTGCTGGCCCGTCCGTCTGTCCATGTTAAATTGTAAACAAAGTACAGGTGGCATTTATGATTCGAATTCGATGAAAGTTGGCATAGGTCACTTATTTGGCCCAAGGACGAACCCTATTAAAATTGGGGAAAATCGGTTCAGATTTAGATCTAGCTCCCACATATATTTTCGTCCGATTTAAGACAATTGGTGTACCAAAGACCCTATATATCTTTCGATTTGCACGAAATTTGGTATAGTGTACTGAATTAGGTCTAGAATGATGTGTGCTAAGTTTCGTAAAAATCGGTTCAGATTTAGATATAGCTCCCATATACATATATATTCGCCCGATTTAATGTATATGGTGCCTCAAATTCCCTAAATATCTATTGATTTGCACGAAATTGGGTATAGAGTAATGAATTAGGTCTAGAATGATGTGTGCTAAGTATCGTGAAAATCGGTTCAGATTTAGATATAGCTGCCGTATATATCTTCGTCCGATTTTATGTAAATGGTGCCCCAAATTCCCTAAATTGGGCATAGTATAGAGAAATTGAGTATAGAGTACTGAATTAGGTCTAGAATGATGAGTGCTAAGTTTCGTGAAAATCGGTTCAGATTTAGATATAGCTACGTATATATTTTTGTCCGATTTTAGGTAAATTATGCCCCAATTCCCTAAATATCTTCCGATTTGCACGAAATTTGACATAGCGTACTGAATTAAGTCTAGAATGATGTGTATTAAGTTTCCTGAAAATCGGTTCAGATTTAGATATAGCTCCCATATATATTTTCGTCCGATTTAAGGCAAATGGTGTCCCAAATTCCTTAAATATCTTTCGATTTGCACGAAATTTGGCATAGCGAACTGAATTGAGTGTTGAATGATATCTGTAAAATTTCTTGAAAATCGGTTCAGATTTATATATAGCTCCCATATATATTTTCGTCCGTTTTAATGTAAATGGTGCTCCAAATTCCCCAAATATCTTTCGATATGCTCGAAATTTCGCACAGCGTACTAAATTGAGTCTAGAATGATGTCTGTAAAATTTCTTGAAAATCGGTTCAGATTTAGATATAGCTCCCATATATATTTCGACCGATTTAATGTAAATGGTGCCCCAAATTCCCTAAATATCTTCCGATTTGCACGAAATTTGACATAGCGTACTGAATTGAGTCTAGAATGATGTGTGTAAAGTTTCCTGAAAATTGTCGGATTTTAAGAACCAAACTTAGTTTATGATCTCTAAGTCGATTCACCTTTAGATAAAGGTCACATATTTTAGTTCATCCAATTTAATGTTAATGGCCCTTCTGTTAGGATGCATCTTTTTAATATACCCATAGTGGTGAAGGGTATCATATAGTCGGCTTCGTCCGACTTTACAACTTTCCTTACTGGTTTTGTTGTTATTGTCTCATCTAAATCGAAGCCTTCCAATGCACTGAGCCTATTACTATTTAACACTTCCAAGACTTGGGCGAGTCCAGCTTCATGAAAATAGAGGAAAATATCAAAACCAGAAATCTCTGCATACCAGTCCATGGCAAAATAACAGATTTTCAAAATAATGACAGAGAGAGGGAATAATTTCTTTCTCTCTCATTTCTCTATAACCGTTTAATGATAGAACGTGCGACCTGTAGGCTGCTGCTGCAGTAGCAGCACCAGCTGCCGCTGGTTAGTTATACCGGGGACAATTATTTTTCAGTTCAATTGCTGGTGTCGTGGAATGTAGCTGGTGGTCGTTGTCATACCGTGCGTGTCTGTCTGTCTTGTAGATCAAGAAGAAAAAGAAAAAAACGAGTGATAGTTAATAACAAAAATAAAAATACAAAATTAAAAAAAGATTAAATTAAATAAAAAATATATAAAAAATAAAATAAATAATAAAACAAATTTAAATAAATAATTACCAGTGCACTATGATGTCCCGAAATATTCTAGGTAGGTATTTTCTTAAAGTTGTTGCTGTTCCTTTTTTGTTATTGTTAGTCTACAACATTTTCCTAGTGAAATGGAATTTTTTTAATGCAAATTTTTAATGCATTTCCCCTTTACACCATTCCTGTTAATGTGGGCGTGTGTGTGTGTGCGCGCGACTACTTGTTTTGCATAGACATTGGGTTGGAACGAAAACGTTAATTTGAATTTCAGTGGGATATTTAATTTAAATTCACTCAATTAAAATATTTTTTTAAATAATCCACGCCTTGGGTAACTCCGTGAAAAAAAATATTTTTAAATCAGTAAGGAAAGTAGTAAAGTCGGACTGGGCCGACTATATGATACCCTTCACCACTTTGTGTATATTGTACATATGTATCCTTACAATTGTATACCAATGTTCACTCGAAGGTACGCTATGCCAAATTTTGTGCAAATCGCAAAATATATTCGGACTTTGGTGCACCATTTATCTTAAATCGGGCGAAAATATATATGGGAGCTATATCTAAATCTGAACCGATTTTCACGAAATTTAACACACATCATTCTAGACCTAATTCAGAAAGCTATGCCACATTTCGTGCAAATCTATGGATATATAGGGACTTTTGTGCATCATTTACAATAAATCGGACGAAAATATATATGGAAGCTATATCTAAATCTGAACCGATTTTTACGAAACTTAGCACACATCATTCTAGACCTTATTCATTACGTTGTACCAAATTTCGTGCAAATCGAAAGGTATGGAGCGACTTTGGTACACCATTTTCCTTAAATCGGACGAAAATATATATGGGAGCTATACCTACATCTCGAAACTTAGCACACATTATTCTAGGCTTAATTCAGTACGCTGTGCCAAATTTCGTGCAAATCGAATTATATATAGGGACTTTGGTGCACCAATTACCTTAAATCGGACGAAAATATATATGGGAGCTATATCTAAATCTGAACCGATTTATCCCAATTTCAATAGGGTTCGTCCTTCGGCCAAATAAATGAGCTGTGCCAAATTTCATCCAATTCGAATCAAAAATGCGACGTGTACTTTGTTTACAATTTAACATGGACAGACAGACGGACGCACATGCCTAACTCGACTCAGAAAGTGATTCTATGCATATTCTCGAAAGGAACCATGTGTCGAACTCGTTTCCTTTTGCTGTTACAAACATATGCACAAATACATAATACCCTGTACCACAGTGTGGTAAAGGGTATAAAAATCCACGCCTTTGGTAGCTTCTTGAAAACATTTTTTTAAATACCCATTTACAAAATATCAAACTCACGTGTTTGAATATTTTCTTCTCTACTCAGCTCATCAACAACAACAACATCATTGCATCGTATTTAAATTCAAACGGGACAAATAAAGTGTGCGAAATATTTCAACACAAACTAACAATGAATAAATAAATCATTCAATTAATGGAGACTGAGGCGATCATATCAACAAATTTTGAATTTTGCAAATGTTGAATTAATTTCAATCAGATTATAGAATGAGTTTAGAAAAATAGAGATGAGGGGGAGAGCAAAAAAAAATATTAAAAAATATTTCGAATATATTTTTAAAAATCCACGCCTATTGTTGACCCTAAAAATTAGTTTTTAAAAAATCCACGCCTACTGGAGGTGCCTTGAAAAATATTACTTTTAAATCCAAGCCCAAAGTGGATCCCTGAAAAATTATTTTTTGTATATTTTCAAAACTATTTGCACACACTTGTTGATAATATGATAAGTTTTGTTTACAACATTATTAGAAACAGCAACTGCCATAAAAGACCCCCAATGGCGGACCCACAGCAAAGACAACAAGAACAACGATGATAATGGCGTGTGCGTAGAATTTCAAATCTTTATTTCCATTTATCAGGGCATTAATTGGACACTTTCTGATAATGATAATAATAATAAAAAAAATTGCTAAAATGATAACAAAACTGTTATGCCATACATACGCAGAATATATATGTGCATTAAATAAATTATTTTTTTTATTAATTTTTTTTTTGCACAACGCAAATATTGCAGATTGGTGGCATATAATTAGATCCTAAATGGATTTCATGCGCCATAGATAGTTAAGAGATAACCTACATACGTATTTATGTACTATTTATTTTAAATAAGGGCCAATATGTCAATTTTTTGCACACTCCAATCAAGAGATTTTTTTTTTCTGTGAGGTCTGAGGACCTATTTAATTTTTTTAATTATTAACAATATTTTTTAAATTAAGTTAATTGGTGAAAATTTCACTTGTCTGTTGAGGTCCCTATTTATTCACATCCAATTCCGGACAGAATACAAATGTATGCAAATAGATGTATTTTTCATAAGGCGTCATTGTAGTGGCGGCTAATGTGAACGACATCAACGTTGTTTATAAACAATGAATGTGTAAATTAATAGGCACTAATGCCTGGTAGGTCAAACATAAGGCACGCTGAATTTAAAACAATTTTTTTTTAAATTTTTTTCAACCTCTAATAGGTGTGGATATTTAAAACAGTAGTAAAGTCGGACTGGGCCGACTATATATGATAATCTTAACCACTTTGATATATTATACATATATATCGCCTACATAGACGTCGCCTTTTAGAAGAAACACTGTCGTGAAATCTGAACCGATTTTCACGAAATTTAGTACACTTCATTCTGGACCTAATTCAGTACGCCATGCCAAATTTCGTGAAAATCGAAAGATATATAGGGACTTTGGTACACCATTTACCTTAAATCGAACGAAAATATATATGGGAGCTATATCTAAATCTGAACCCATTTTCACGAAACTCAGCACACAGCATTCTAGACTCAATTCAGTACGCCATGCCAAATTTCGTGCAAATCGAAGGATGTATAGGGACTTTGGTGCACCATTTACATAAAATCGGACGAAAATATATATGGGAGATATATCTAAATCTGAACCGATTTTCATGAAACTTAGCACACATCATTGTAGGCTTAATACAGTACTCCAAGTCAAATTTCGTGCAAATGGAAGGATATATAGGGACTTTGGTACACCATTTATCTTAAATCGAACGGAAATATATATAGAAGCTATATCTAAATATGAACCGATTTTCATGAAACTTAGCACACACCATTCTACCCCTAATTCAGTACACCATGCCAAACTTCGTGCAAATCGAAGGATATATAGGAACTTTGGTGCACCATTTACCTTAAATCGAACGAAAATATATATGGGAGCTATACCTAAATCTGAACCGATTTTCAAGAAACTCAGCACACATCATTCTACACCCGATTCAGTACCCTATGCAAAATTTCGTGGGAGTTATATCTAAATCTGAACCGATTTTCCCCAATTTCAATAGGATTCGTCCTTGGGCCAAACAAATGAACGGTACCAAATTTCATCCAAATCGAATTATAAATGCAACCTTTACTTTGTTTACAATTTAACACCAACAGACGGTCGGACGAACACACAAAGACATAATACCCTGTACCACAGTGTGGTGAAGGGTATAAAAATTGTCAAGTAGATTTTTATACCCTACACAACTATGTTGTCAGGGTATTATAGCTTTGTGCAGCTCCCAAGAGGTTGTAACGCCGCGAAATTTTGGTCCTAGACCCACCATTAAGTATACCGATCGTCATATCTCGACTAGCTGATTCGATCTAGACATGTGTGTCCGTCCGTCTGTCCATTATAATTTGTAAACACGATACAGGCCACAGTTATGGACCAATCTTCACGAAATGTAGCAAATGTTGCATGTAGGATGGGCTTTGGCCAATGAAGACCCCTATTGTTTCTGGTAAAGATCGGTTAATATTTACGGGGATGAAATGGACCAAATACTAAATTTTTGTAGGTTTTTCTGGTCGCTATCGGGCCAAAAAATAAGCACGCCTGTTTTGATAAAGATCGGTCAATATTTAGCGGGTCAAATGAACCCTGACTTTTGTGTGAAAACTTGAAAAATTTGGATTCTATGGCGTATATATGTACTCCTAAAGGACATAGACCCGAGAAGTTGATAGTAGAACCAAGAAGAGTGGCTGACCTTTAAATTGATAATTGTATGGCCGTATGTACTCAGATGTGGGAGTTACACTTAAATATTTACAGGTGTTTACGTTACTGAGGCATTATACAGTAACCCATTAGCACACTAGAGGGCGGAAATATAGCGCTGATCGCTTTGAAATTTTCCATGAGGTTCCTGTTGTGGTCAAGGACAACGCCTATAATTTTCGGTAATGATCAGACAATAATATTGGGATGAGATGGACCGAATATTTAATTGTTTGTTTTTTTTTGAATCGATCTATAGGCCACGGTGAAGGGTATCTGGACAAGTAATATTAGTAATATTTGGCTGTACTGAATATTAGTAATATTTGTTGACCTCTAGTCGGTCAAGTGGGTGCAAATTTCACCAAAATATTGTCCAAGCTCAGAATATAGAACTACATAAAGTTATATTTTCGTGGAGGTTGTGTAGGGTATTATATGGTCGGCCACGCCCGACTATACTGCTCCGCTCACTAGTTTAAAAATATTTTTCAACAAATTTTTATTTTTTTTAAATTCCTTTTTAGCATCTTCAAATCGTTTGATATGGCAGTCCCGTTACACCTCTTCCTCCACACTAAATTCCAAGGCCGCACCGGCCCCTGCGCCTTTGCTACAAAATGACATGCCCAATTTGGATTATAAACCACCGGAATATAAGGGACCTAGCTATGAAAATATCAAGGAACTAAGGAAGAATCATCTCACACCGAATATCCAGTCGTATTATAAGAAACCTTTACTGATACACAATGGCCATATGCAGTGGCTGTTCGATCATGATGGTAATCGATATTTGGATATGTTCGGCGGTATTGTAACTGTGTCGGTGGGTCACTGTCATCCGTAAGTTTTGGGGAAATTAAAAAAAAATATATTTTTTTTTGATCAATTTTTTATTTTTTTCCTCTCCTTAGAAAAGTCAACAAGGCATTGGAGGAGCAAGTCAAGACCCTTTGGCACACCACAAATATTTATATGCACCCCAAGATTCATGAATATGCTGAAAAGCTGGCAGCCAAATTTCCGGGAGATTTAAAAGCGGTCTGCTTTGTCAATTCCGGTTCGGAGGCCAATGATTTGGCCATGCTTATGGCCCGTCTACATACCGGAAATCAAGATATTCTAACCCTGCGTAATTGTTATCATGGTATGTCACCATATACCATGGGCCTCACCGCCCATTCCACATGGCGTTTCCCCTTGGCCGGAGTATCGAATGGCATACATCATGTTATGAACCCGGATCCTTATACAGGGATTTGGGGTGGTTCGAATTGTCGTGATTCGCCCATACAAACTGATCGCCAATGCGAATGTAATGCGGAGTCGGGTCAGTGTCGGGCCAGTGAGATGTATTACAATGAATTGGAACAGACTTTCAAATATTCGCTGCCACGTGGTAAAGTGGCTGCCATGTTTGTCGAATCGATTCAGGGTGTGGGTGGCACCGTGCAATTTCCCAAGGGTTATGTCAAAAAGGCAGCGGAATTGGTGCGGGCCAATGGTGGGGTATTTGTGGCAGATGAAGTCCAAACGGGCTTTGGGCGTACCGGAGAACATTACTGGGGTTTTGAGGGTCATGGTATTGTACCGGATATTGTTACCATGGCTAAGGGTGTGTGAGGGACAAATTTTCCATTATTTTATGAAATTCATTTAATTTTCTCCTCAGGTATTGGCAATGGTTTCCCCATGGCCGCCGTCGTAACCACACCCGAAATTGCCAAATCCCTTGGCATGGCTTTGCATTTCAACACCTATGGTGGTAATCCTCTGGCCAGTGCTGTCGGTATTGCTGTCATGGATGTCATGGAAAAGGAACAGCTGCAAAAGAATTCCCTATATGTGGGTACCTACTTCCTCAAAAAATTAGCAGAACTTCGTGACAGTTATGAAATTGTTGGTGATGTTCGAGGCAAGGGTCTGATGATTGGCCTGGAATTGGTTAGTGATCGTAAAACCAAAACGCCATTGGGTGTACCACATGTCCTGGAGATATGGGAACAATGTAAAGATATGGGTGTACTATTTGGTCGTGGTGGTCTCAATGGAAATGTAAGTTTGAAAAAATTTTTTCTCAATTTTTAAAGCTTCTAAATTTGCGGCTTAATGTCTTTGGTCTTAATGCAATGTGTATCTGTCTGTGTGTGTACGCTTTTTTGGTTTTGGGTTTTTTTGTGGCTCAGCTTCCTTTGCCATTATTGAAATTTTGTATTCAAAGAGTTTTCTCTCTCTCTCTCCTTTTCTCTCTCTTTTTCCCCTTACAGATTTTACGCATTAAACCCCCAATGTGTATCTCGAAAACGGATGTTAATTTTGCCGTAGATGTCCTTAATCGTGCCATTTCAGATTTCGTAATGAAAAATTAAATGGATATATCGTTTTTTTATGTTTTAAATCTAATTTTGAATTTGAGTTTTTTATTGGAAAAAAAAGACTTGTACTTAGACTTATAATTTCTAGTTGATAGACATTTTTTAAATAAAACTAAAATTAATACAGTTTTTAAGGATATTTTTAATAGCAACAGACTTCATTTATTCGGTGACTCATAATGAAATTCGATGGAGAATATTTCGTTCTTTAATACCAAGCCTCAATGAGGAAATATAGTGGTCGAATATGGCCTCGATCCAAAATTACCCGAAGTTATAACCTTAAAAAATATATATTTTATTTAAGAATCAATTTGGAGCAATTATTTTAAGGTTATGTATTACAGCTAGCAATTTATTTTGTTCGGCGACCCATAGAGAATTTCGATGGAAAATATTTCGTTCTTTATCATCAACTCTCTATCATGAAATATTGTCATCGAATATGGCCTCAAATCAAAATGACCCGAAGTTAACCTTAAAAAATATATATTTTATTTAAGAAACAACTTTGAGCAATTATTTTAAGGTTATGTATTATAGGTAGCAGTTTCTTTTGCTCGGAGACCCATAGTGTAATTCGATGTAGAATATTTCCTCCTTTACGGCCAACTCTATATTTTAAATGGTTGGGGACAAATTTGACCTGCATTTGAGAACCGCCGAAATAAACCTAAAAAATAATAATATTTGAATTAAGTCTGAAATAAATGCGGATTTTGTTAGGGTTTGCATTTCACTTACAGATTTATTGTGGTCAGTGACCCATAGTGAATTTCGATGGAGAACATATTCTTCATTGACATCAATCCGCTAACATTAAATGTTGTGGTAGAATTTGGCATCATTCATGAAAGAATTAACCTAAAAAATAAAAACTTTTCAGAAATGTATGCAAACTTTGTAAGGGTTTATATACTACTTACAGATTTCTTGTGTTTGGAGATCCATAGTGAAATTCGATGTAGAATATTTTTTCCATTGATATCAATCCTCTATAATAAAGTGTTATGGTCGAAATGTGCATCCATTCAAAAACGTAGCGTATGAAGGCTAACATAAGCAGATTTCAATTATTGTATATCCATAATAGCTACTGATTTCATATGTTTGGTGACCCATCGCGAAATCCGATGGAGAATATTTCCTTCTTCAACTCCAACTCTCTATCATGTTATTGTGGTCAAATTTGGTTTCAAAAAGAAACCCCTTGAAATTAACCTAAACAATAAAAATATTGCAATTAACTCTGAATTGTATGCGGATTTTGTAAGGGTTTATATTCTACTTACAGATTTCTTGTGTTTGCCAAATGTTCTACATAGTGAAATTCGATGTAGAACATTTTTTCCATTGATATCAATACTCTATAATGAAGTATTATGGTCGTAATGAGCATACATTTAAAAACGTAGCGAAAGACGGCTAATGAAAGTCCCGATTTTTGTCTATATTTCAGGTATATCTATAAGAGCTGCAGAATTCTTGTGTTCGGTGACCCATAGTGAAATCCGATGGAGAATATTTCCTTCTTTAACTCTAACTCTCTATCGTGTGTTATCATGGTCGAAACTGACATCAATTTGAAAACACACGAAATTAACTATATTGGAATTAAATTTGAAATGTATGAGGATTTTGTAAGGGTTTGTGTTCTTCCTACATATTTCTTGTGTTCGGTGACCCATAGTGAAATTCGATGTAGAATATTTTTCTCATTGACATCATACCTCCAAAATGAAATATTGTGGCAGAATTCAGCATATTTCAGAATCATATTGAATGAAGAATCAACTTTTGTAGATTTGTATTAAAACCCATATTGGTACCGATATTTTGGGAGTATCTATAACAGCTGCAGATTTTTTGTATTCGATGACCCATTGTGAAATTTGATGTAGAACATTTCGTCCTTTAACAGCAACTCTCTATCATGTAATATTGTGGCCTAAACCGGTATCAAACACACGAAATTAACGTAAAAAATAAAAATATTGCAAACTCTGAAATGTATGCGGATTTTGTAAGGGTTTGTGTTCTTCCTACAGATTTCTTTTGTTGGGTGGCCCCTAGTGAAATTGGACGTAGAAAATTTTTCTCATTGGCATCGTACCTCCAAAATGAAGTATTGTGGTGAAATTCAGCATATTTCAGAATCATATTGAATGAAGAATAAACTTTTGTAGATTTTTATTAAACCCCCATATTGGTACCGATATTTTGGGAGTATCTATAACAGCTGCATATTTCTTTTGTTCGGTGACCCATAGTGAAATCCGATGGAGAATTTTTCGTTCTTTAGAGACAACTCTCTATCGTTAAAATTTGTTGTTGAATATGCGCCCATTTGAAAATAGTCAGAATTAACCTGAAAAATAAAAATATTGGAATTAACACTGAAATGTATGCGGATTTTGTAAGGGTTTGTATTCAACATACAGACTTCTTGTGCTCGGTGACTCATAGTGAAATTCGATATAGAATATTTTCACCATTGACATCAATTCCCTATAATGAAGTATTATGGTCGTAATGAGCATCCATTTAAAAACGTAACGAATGACGGCTAACCTTAGTAGATTTTAATTAATATTCCGCCGTTTTGTCGATATTTTACGGATTTTCATAACACCTACGTATTCTTGCGTTCGTTGACCCATAGTGAAATTTGATGTAGAATATTTCGTTCTTTAGAGACAACTCTCTATCGTTAAAATTTGTTGTTGAATATGCGCCCATTTGAAAATAGTCAGAATTAACCTGAAAAATAAAAATATTGGAATTAACACTGAAACGTATGCGGATTTTGTAAGGGTTTGTATTCAACTTACAGACTTCTTGTGCTCGGTGACTCATAGTAAAATTCGATATAGAATATTTTCACCATTGACATCAATCCCCTATAATGAAGTATTATGGTCGTAATGAGCATCCATTTAAAAACGTAGCGAATGACGGCTAACCTTAGTAGATTTTAATTAATATTCCGCCGTTTTGTCGATATTTTACGGATTTTCATAACACCTACGTATTCTTGCGTTCGTTGACCCATAGTGAAATTCGATGAAGAATATTTTGTCCTTTAACGATAACTCTCTATATTAAAAACATATAGTTGAATATGCGCCCATTTGAAAATAGCCAGGAATTAACCTAAAAAATAAAAATATTGGAATTAACTCTGAAATGAATGCGAACTGGGTTTGTATACTACTTACAGATTTCTTGTGTTCCGTAACGCCTAGTGAAATTCGATGTAGATTATTTTCTCCATTAACATGACTGCTCTAAAATGGTGTATTGTAGAAGAATTTTGTATGATTTCAAAAACGTAGCAAATTTAATTCTTCCCATGGTTTATTTTTTTCCTTGACTTTCGTTTTCTCTTTGTTTTTATTATTTTCTTCTTCTCCTTCGTTTTTTTCTCCATATCCTAGATAATGTGCCTCAAGCCACCCATGTGTATTACCAAAAATGATGTGGACTTTGCGATTGGGGTATTTGAAACGATCTTATCAAATCATTATTTAAAAGAACCACGCAATTGGAGACAATATGAAAGGAAATAAAAACAACAACTACAACAAATGTTTATGATTTTTTTATATTAATTTATTTTTAATTATTTTTTTGTAGCAATTTCATTTTAATTTATGTATATCATTCCCTAATTATATGACAATTTTGTTAGTTAGTTTTTTTACAATTTCACATACCTTCGATTTTTGACAATTTTTTTATTTTAATTTTATTGATTATTTTTTTATTTAATACTCTGTGTGTATATTTAAAAAAATATAAGCTTATTGTTTTTTTGTTTTATAAATAAAGGACATATTTCCAATTTCATACATAAATATATATTTTTTATTTATTTAAATTTGTGTGAATTTTGGCTTCAGTGGTTGTTTGGGTTTTTTTTAGAGTAAAGTAAATTTTTTATAGAGAAGAGGCACAGCTTGTGTTTGTTGTTGTTTGCTTTTTTAAAGGATAGGTGTAAAGTATTGTTTGTTATTCGAATATTTTATAATTTTTTTAGTTGGAAAAATTGTGCAATATTTAAGGGTAAGGTTAACCAACTAAAGCGTATAGACTATTTAAGGGGTTAATTTAAAACGTCTTATTTTTTTAATTTAAAAAAAAAAAAAAATAAAATTTTGAATAAAAAATTTTTGAATAAAATTGTTGAAGGTGTCTTCTGGCCCTTTTGAACGCATATACGGCTAATTAACTATTAGAACCTCTATATAGAGCTCATAATTAAAAATTTTGATAGCTCCTCACCAATAATTTGGACCTATAGAGGGCTCATAGCCGTCAATTCGGGTGCCTATGTGCCTACTCATAATCTATACTGACCTCTATAGGAAAATGTTTAACTTCTTTGGACCTAATGAGCACCTCACGCATTGGAGGATCACCTTTTTAGCACCTTTAAGGTGCTCATTTTCAACCTTGTTCTAATGAACTCCGTATCACCTATTCGCACCTTTAAGGTGCTCTTCCAACCTTTTAGTCGTCAATTCGGAGCCTTCAGGTATTCTTATGGACTCCATAAATGATCCATGAGTATCTAAGTCTCATTGGGACCTCTATGAAATTATTTTGAGGTCTTTTACTCCACCAGTAGAGTTCATTAGCGTCTATTCGAACCTAAAGAACTTTTTGGGTCTCGTCATAACGTATTCCGCCCTCAATAGAGCTCCTTATTACCTGTACGAACCTCTATAGAACTGCTCATTACCTCTGGATCTCATTGGAACCTCTATGGAATTCATTTGGGGACTTTTGTGCCACCTATATTCAGAAGGGCTATTCGATATTCGTCGAACCTTTGTGGAAACTCAACAACCTGTTGGGCCTCTTCATCACTTTTTCCGACCTTAATAGAGCTCCCTATTACCTATAAGAAACTGTATAAGACTTTTCATCACCTATTCGGACCTTTATGTAAGGAATCTCTTTTTTCCTATTTTTCCTAAACCTATTTCAACCTCTATATAATTGGTTTTCGAAATTTGACGTATCTTATTTTGATCTTTTCGAATCCGGTTCGAGATAAGAGGTTCGCAAATATATAATAAAGAGCTCTATTGAGGTTCGGTAGGTGAAAATAGTTTTTAGAGGTTCGAATTGATAATCAGGCTTTCATTACACACCTATGAAGATTCTATTGAGGTCGCATCGGTAGGGAGGAGGTATAAAATATTTCAATAGAGGCCAAAATGTGTGATGATGAGTTATTCAGAGGTTCGAATTTATTATGACTAGCTCTATTAAGGTTCAGATAAGTGATGAGAAGTGTCATATTTAAAGGTTTGAAATGGTAATGAGAAGTTCTCGCGAGGCCCGAGTAGGTGCTGAGAAGTAATTTAGAGATTCAATTTGGTAATGAAGATTTCCTCTTAGTCCTTTAAAGGTTCGAATAGGTGATAAGAAGTTCATTAGAGGTTGGAATAGGTAATGAGAAGCTCTATTAAGGTTCGCATTGATATGGAGGAGATACAAAAGGGTTCAATAGAGGTCAGAATATATAATAAGGAATTTTTTAGAGGTTCGAGGAATTATATAGAGGTTCGAGAAATTATATAGAGGTTCGAATGTATAACGACTAGCTCTATTGAGGTTTAGATAAGTGATGAGAAGGGTCAAAAAGTTGAAAAAGTGCTATTTAGAGGTTCGAAATGGTAATGAGAAGTTCTCTAGAGGTCCGAGTAGGTGATGAAAAGTTCTTTAGAGGTTCAAATTGGTAATGCTGAGCTCTTTTTTAAGTTTAAATAGATAACGAGTAGACCCAAAAAGGTGTGAAATAAGTTGTGAAGATGTTTTAGATGTCGGAATAAGAAGGAATCAAAAGGAAGACCTTGAATAGATTCTCTCGTGAGTTTGATATATGCATTACAAATTTTATTCAAAACTAAATTATAAAAATAAAAATAAAAACAATAACAAATTTAAAATAAAAAAACAACTAAATTATTATTATTACTTATATATATTTTCTTAAAACAATATATTTATTTACAATTCTAGGAGATTTTTTTTCGAAAAATTAGTTTTTCTTATTTTTTATAAAGTTAATATAACATTTTTTTTTTTTTTTTTTGAAGGCAAACAATGATACCAAAAATATAAATGCCTGTACTTTTTATTTGAAAAAAAAAACAATAAAAAACATTTAAAAAAATATTTTTTTTAAAAAAATTATAGTTTTAATTAGGCTTCCATTATTTCATAATTTTTTTTATAAATTATTATTTTATAAATTATTATTTTTTTTTATAAATTTACAATAATTATTATTTTTTACAAATATTATTTAATTTTTATTTTGTTAAATAAAAAAATAAAATAACAATAATTATAATTATTATAATAGTAATAGTTAGTTATGCTAATACCGGAGCAGTCTTCCTTGCTTGCGGTGGCGCTGATGGCAGCAGCAGCAGCGACGCTACACTTGTATATCGATTAGCTTGCCATCGTTACCAATATCGGTGAGCAGAGTTTCCGATAGTTCTTTGCGTGCTTTTTGCACCACCCAAAACATCAAGGCTATGCCGCAGACAACCTGTAATTGGACGTAGACAACAACAATAACAACAACAATGGAATTAGTTAAGGAAAATCGAAATCAAAAATTTATAGCTAAAATTTGAAATATCAATGGTTTTCTAGTTAAGTAATTGAATAATTGATTATGACAACAAAAATTAAAGCATACTTTACGGCGTAGACATATAAAAGAAACAAAAAAAGGTAAAGGTTATGAAAATCATTAACAGGTACACTGAGAACAAAAATGTAATAGGGTTGAAGAAGAGAATAATTAGACCAGTATTTAAGTTCCATAGACGACGGGATAGGTGATAAAGAGGTCTTAAGAGGCTCGAGCAGGTAATGAGGACCTCTTTTGAGGTCTGGATATGTAAAGAGTAGCTTTATTGAGTTGTAGATGTGTGATGAGAAGGTCCCAATAAGTTATGATGAATCCTTTAGAGGTGAGAATATGTAATGAGGAAGTCAATATATTGTTTATGAGTTCGATATAGGTCGTTAGAGGTTCGATGGAGCTCTATTGAGGTTCGGATATGTAAGGAGCAGGTCCCAATAAGTTATGAAGACCCCTTTAGAGTTCCGATTATATAATGAGGTGGTTCAAAAAGGTGTATAAGTGGGTCGGAACAAGTGATGAAGAGGTCAATAGAGGTTCGAATATGTAGAAGGAACTCTATTTAGGTCCAGTTTTGTGGTGAAAAGGTCAAAATAAGTCCTTCAAAGGTTTGAATAGGTAGGACCAAAAAAGTGTATAAGAGTTTCAAAAGGTGCAAATAGGTTATGCATAGTCCTTCAAAGGTTTGAATAGGTAATGAGAAATTCATTAGAGGTTAGAATGAGTACTTATGAGCTCCATTGAGGTTCGCATAGGGATAAGTTTTTCGGAGTTCGAATATATAATTGGTAATGTGAAGCGTCAAAAAGGTGAAAAGTGCAATTTAGAGGTTCGAATAGGTGATGAGAAGTTAATTAGAGGTTAGATGGTTACTGTGAAGCGTCAAAAAGTTGAAAAAGTGCAATTTAGATGTTCGAATAGGTGATGAGAAGTTAATTAGAGGTTAGAATGGTTACTGTGGAGCTCTATAGAGGTTCGCATTGGTAAGGAGGAGGTCCAAAAAGGTTCTTTAGAGGTCGGAATAAGATATGGTCAGTTTTTCGGAGACAGGAATATTTGAAAGAGAGTTATTTAGATGCTCGAATATATAACGAGAGGTTCTATTGAGGTTTGAATAGGTAATATGTAATGAGAAGCCCTCAATAAGTTATGAGGACTATTTTAGAAGACCAAATATGTAATGAGGAGGCCCAAAAAGGTATATACGATTTCCATAGAGGTGTGAATAGGTAATAAGGAGTTATTTATAGGTCCGAATAGTAATGCGGAGATCTACTCAGGTCCAAACATGTAATAAGGAAGCCCAAGAAGATGTATAAAAGTTACATGGAGGTGCGACTCGGTAACGAAGAGTTTGAATGGGCGATGAGAAGTCGATTAGAGATGGGAAAAGGTAAATAAAGAGCTCTATTTATGTCCGAATGAGTGAGTAGGAAATCCAAAGGCTACAATAAAGTTTCATATAGGTAATGGAGTGGTCTTCAGAGGTTCGCATAGACAATGATGACATTAATTGGGTTACGGATTTGTGATGAGAAGTTCTCAATACTTCTTTAGAGGTTCGCATATGTAATGAGATGATCAAAAAAGGTGTATAAGAGTTTCAAAGCGTTGGGAATAGGCAATAAGAAGTTCTTTAGAGGTTCGAATGATTGATAAGAAACTCATTAGAGGTTAGAATAGGTAATGAGCAGCTCTTTTTAGGTCGGAATTTGTACGGAGAGGTCCAAAAAGAAGCACAGGAGTTCCATAGCGGTCGGAATAAGAGATGACAACTTAGTTGAGAGGACAGTAGATATTATCAACTATTACATGTAGATTTTCACCGCACAAATTATTCTATGGGAGATCCACTCAGAAAAATTTGTATTGATTTTAATTCTGTGTACTCTAATGTAGATTTTAGCAAGAATGTTGAATTTATAAAATCTAATATAATTGTATTTTTAAATGAGTAGTGCAACTTAATAATAAACTGGCTGTTGGAGTAGATTCTGTAGCTGGTTTTCTATTCCCTTCTCACATTCCACCATGATGCGGATTATGGTGTGTACGTGATCCCTACGAAAGGGGAGGTCGCCCCCTCGGTCGGCAGGGGTGGGAAAGTGAGGCGTGGGAACGTTAAAAAAAAATAGGTGATGGGGAGTTATTAAGAGGTTTAAATATGGAAAGAGTGCCACAGATGCTCGAATATGTAATGAGCAGTTATTTAGATGTTTGAATAGCTTATGATTAGTTCATTAGAGGTTAGAATAGGCAATGAGGAGCTCTACTGAGGTCCAAAAGGGCGTAATCGAGTTCTATAGAGGTCATAATAGGATATGGTAAGCTTTCGGAGCCCGGTGATGAGGACTTATTTAGAAGGTTTGAATAAATTATTATGATTTGCACAATTTGTGCCAAATTGGATATTCAATTCCTTTGGTATTGGATTTAAGTTTTAGTAAAATTTTTACCATTTTGTGTGGACCGATGGGTCTCATCTTCGGACATGATCTAGGTATGGTAAAAATATTACGATCTGCAAAGTTCGGATAAAATCGGACATCGCATTCGCTTGGTATTAAATTAACAAAATTTCAAAAATTTTGACCCATTGTGGGGGAGGTACCAGAAGCAGTGGATCGATAGGTTCCATTTTCAAACATGAAGTAGGTTTGGTAAAAGTATTACGATCTGCAAAGTTTGGGTCAAATCGGACATTGCATTCGCTTGGTATTAAATTAACAAAATCTCAAAAATGTTGGCCCATTGTAGGGGAGGTACCAAAAGGAGTGGACCAATGGGACCCATTTTCGAACATGATCTAGGTTTGGTAAAAGTATTACGATCTGCAAAGTTTGTTTCAATTCGGATATTGCATTCGCTTGGTATTAAATTAAGAAATTTTCAAAAAAAATTTACCCATTGTGGGGGAGGTACCAGAAGCAGTGAATCGATTGGTTCCATTTTCGGACATGAACTAGCTTTGGTGAAAGTGTTACGATTTGCAATATTAGGATCACATCGGACATTCCATTCGTTTGATATTGGATTTATAAAAATTTTAAATGTTGACCCTTTTGTGGGGGAGCTACCAAAAGGAGTGGACCAATGGGTCCCATCTTTGGCCTTGATATAGGTTTGGTAAATATAATAGGTTGTGCAAAGTTTGGTTCAAATCGGATAGTCCACTCGTATATAAATCAAAGGGTATATGCTATCCACATTAGTCATAAGGCTGAGGGTATAAAAAAGTTTATAAAAAAACGGAGAATACTTTTAGGCGCTTTTAACAAACTGAACACTATGGCAGAGAATTTGAGCATTTAAACAACAGAATGACATCAATATCGAATTTGAAACAATTTTAAAACAGGTAATGCATGTTTTTTGTATTAAATTATTGTTTTGGGAATGGGGGAGGAGGCGGAGGAGCAGAAGAATGAAGATTAAAACTGGATTGGATTGGCGTTATACAAAAAGGGAATAAAAAATTAAAAAAAAAAAAACAGGTGGACTGTTTTTTTTGGCAATTGAATGGGAGTGATGAGTTATTTCAATATTTTTATTTTTCTCTTTTCAGATTCATATTTAGATAAAAATCTGTTTGAGGGGTGGAGACGATATTTTCTTCATATCTATATCTTAATAGATTTAAATTGTCAATAACAACAACAAATTAATTGTCAATTATTGTAGAACAAATTGGTTGTATTTTTTTTAATAACATGGTGGCATGCACGACCATGCATGTTGACTATTATATTATTAACATATGTATTAATTTACTGTTACGTCCATCCGTCTGTCCGTTGTGACACCTTATCACCTTTTGGTTTGTGTTATGGTTTTTGTTGTTGTTGTTTCGTTTTTTGTTTTTGTAATAGCTTACCTCAACACCAAAACTAATGTAACCGGTGATTGCCGTCCCATGATTATTCAAGACTTCATGCATTGACCGTAGGGTTGAACCCAAATAAACGTTAATTAATTGAGCTGGCAATAGACCGAGAAATGTGGCGGTATGATAAACTTTGGGGTTAATGGTGCTAACCTGCAAAATGAAAACCAAAAAAAAAAAAATAGGGAAAACAATTAGCCATATGGATAACAAACAAAACGTGCATAAACATGCACGCACATACACAATTAAAGGATATTATTTACATAATGATAATAATATGAGATATTTGATATTTGTAAAAGGGAGAATGGTAAGGTTAGAGGTGGGGAGATTGGGGAGGGTGGGTATTTTAAGAGTTGCTTAGGTACATAAGAGTTTCATAGAGGTGCGTACAGGTAATAAGGAGTTCTTTAGAGTTTCGAATTGGTGATGAGAAGTCTATTAGAGGTGCGAATAGATATTGAAGAGGTCGTTAGGTGTTCGAATAGGTAATGATGAGCTCTATTGAGGTCCGGATATGCAATGAGGAGGTTCCAATAAGTTATGAGGACTCCTTTAGAGTTCCAAAAGTGTGATGGGGAGGTTCAAAAAGTTTTATAAGAGTTTCATAGCAGTGCGAAGGAGTTATTTAAATGGTTCGAATGGATGATGATAAGTCCGTAAGAGGTTCGAAAAGGTAATGAGGAGCTCTATTGGGGTTCAGATATGTGATGAGAAGGTCCACAAAACCTACGAATAGGCGATGTAAGTTCATAAGAGGTTGGGATAGGTAATGATGAGGAGCTAAATTTAGTAGGAGGTCCAAAAATGGTAAAACACAAGCTCCATAGAGGTTGCAATAAATTATGGTATGTTTTTCTGAGCACAGTATAGGTGATGAAGAGTTCTACTGAGGTTGGAGAATAGGTCAGGGGGAGGTTCTGCAGAGGTCGGAATAGGTCATTAGGAGTAATGAGGTGATTTTGAGGTCCGAAAATGCAATGATGAGACCCAATAGGGCGTATAAGAGTTTCATAGAGGTGCACATAGGTAACACGCAGTTCTTTAGAGGTTCGAATGGGTAATGAGAAATTCATTAGAGGATAGAATAGGTAATGAGAACCTTGTTTTAAGTCGGAATTTGTACGAAGGGGGTACAAAAAGATGCAATAGAGTTCCATAATGGTCGGAATAGGAAATGGTTAGTTCCTCAGAGGTCGGAATAGGTGATTTGGAGTAATGAGAAGATTTTTTGAGGTCCGAAAATGTAACGATGAAACCCAAAAAGGCGTATAAGAGTTTCATAGAGGTGCGTATAGGTAATACAGAATTCTTTAGAGGTTCGAATGGGTAATGAGAAATTCATTAGAGGTTAGAATAGGCAATGAGAAACTTATTTGAAGTCGGAAACTGTACGAAGATGCATTAGAGTTCCATAGTGGTCGAAATAAGAGACGGTTAGTTGCTCAGAGGACGGAATAGTTGATTAGGTGTAATGAGAAGATAATTTAAGGTCCGAAAATGTAATAAGGAAGCAAAACAACTGCATAATAGTTTCAAAGAGGTGCGTATATGGAAGATGAGAGGTTCGAATGGAAGATGAGAAATTCATTAGAGGTTAGAATAGGTAATGCGAAGCTTATTTTATGTCGGAATTTGTACGAAGGAGTTGCAAAAAGATGCAATAGAGTTCCATTGCGGTCGGAATAAGATATGATTAGTTAGTTGAGAGGACAAAATAGGTGATAGGGACTTATTAAGAGGTTTGAATATATAATGACGGAGCTCTAATGAGGCTTGAGTAGATGATGAGGAGGGTCAAGAGTTAAAAAAATAGTGCCCCATATAAGGGTACCCCCAATTTTCAGTAATTTGGAGGGTTTTGAAAGAAATTTTCGAACGATTTTTTTTTCAAAATAATCTTGTTCTTTTTTGTCTCTGACCATGTCTGGAAATGTTTGTGCTTTTTTTATTTCAATATTTTTATTGTCTGCCCACATTTGTTTTTATTTTTTTATATTTGGGGCATCCAAAAAAACAATTAAAATTTTTTATTGTTTATGGTATATATACATATATGTATATACATATATCTTTAGAGAATGCCAACGAAAAACATCTGCCTATACACACACACATACCAATGACATTTTCATGTCTGGACGCGAATTTTTACTGCGTGATGATCATAACGATGTTGATGGCGATTTTGTGACCGTCTGTGGCCGAAAAAGACAAAAATGAGCCACAACAAATCAAAACAAAAATTCCGATACAAAGACCTCACAATGCACCATAAGTAGGGACACCTGAACGCAAGAATTGAAAAACAAATAGTTCAATGGGAATCGGAAATTTTATGTTGGGTTGTAGACCCCTATTAATAATTTTGGGTGGGAACATTGAATGATCATTTTTGGTTAGAAGGTCTGGTAAACAATAAGATGCCAAAAAAATCAATGTACAGCCAATTCGGTTAAAAAAATGATGAGGAGCTAAATTTAGTAGGAGGTCCAAAAATGGTAAAACACAAGCTCCATAGAGGTTGCAATAAATTATGGTATGTTTTTCTGAGCACAGTATAGGTGATGAAGAGTTCTACTGAGGTTGGAGAATAGGTCAGGGGGAGGTTCTGCAGAGGTCGGAATAGGTCATTAGGAGTAATGAGGTGATTTTGAGGTCCGAAAATGCAATGATGAGACCCAATAGGGCGTATAAGAGTTTCATAGAGGTGCACATAGGTAACACGCAGTTCTTTAGAGGTTCGAATGGGTAATGAGAAATTCATTAGAGGATAGAATAGGTAATGAGAACCTTGTTTTAAGTCGGAATTTGTACGAAGGGGGTACAAAAAGATGCAATAGAGTTCCATAATGGTCGGAATAGGAAATGGTTAGTTCCTCAGAGGTCGGAATAGGTGATTTGGAGTAATGAGAAGATTTTTTGAGGTCCGAAAATGTAACGATGAAACCCAAAAAGGCGTATAAGAGTTTCATAGAGGTGCGTATAGGTAATACAGAATTCTTTAGAGGTTCGAATGGGTAATGAGAAATTCATTAGAGGTTAGAATAGGCAATGAGAAACTTATTTGAAGTCGGAAACTGTACGAAGATGCATTAGAGTTCCATAGTGGTCGAAATAAGAGACGGTTAGTTGCTCAGAGGACGGAATAGTTGATTAGGTGTAATGAGAAGATAATTTAAGGTCCGAAAATGTAATAAGGAAGCAAAACAACTGCATAATAGTTTCAAAGAGGTGCGTATATGGAAGATGAGAGGTTCGAATGGAAGATGAGAAATTCATTAGAGGTTAGAATAGGTAATGCGAAGCTTATTTTATGTCGGAATTTGTACGAAGGAGTTGCAAAAAGATGCAATAGAGTTCCATTGCGGTCGGAATAAGATATGATTAGTTAGTTGAGAGGACAAAATAGGTGATAGGGACTTATTAAGAGGTTTGAATATATAATGACGGAGCTCTAATGAGGCTTGAGTAGATGATGAGGAGGGTCAAGAGTTAAAAAAATAGTGCCCCATATAAGGGTACCCCCAATTTTCAGTAATTTGGAGGGTTTTGAAAGAAATTTTCGAACGATTTTTTTTTCAAAATAATCTTGTTCTTTTTTGTCTCTGACCATGTCTGGAAATGTTTGTGCTTTTTTTATTTCAATATTTTTATTGTCTGCCCACATTTGTTTTTATTTTTTTATATTTGGGGCATCCAAAAAAACAATTAAAATTTTTTATTGTTTATGGTATATATACATATATGTATATACATATATCTTTAGAGAATGCCAACGAAAAACATCTGCCTATACACACACACACATACCAATGACATTTTCATGTCTGGACGCGAATTTTTACTGCGTGATGATCATAACGATGTTGATGGCGATTTTGTGACCGTCTGTGGCCGAAAAAGACAAAAATGAGCCACAACAAATCAAAACAAAAATTCCGATACAAAGACCTCACAATGCACCATAAGTAGGGACACCTGAACGCAAGAATTGAAAAGCAAATAGTTCAATGGGAATCGGAAAGTTTATGTTGGGTTGTAGACCCCTATTAATAATTTTGGGTGGGAACATTGAATGATCATTTTTGATCATTTTTGGTAAGAAGGTCTGGTAAACAATAAGATGCCAAAAAAATCAATGTACAGCCAATTCGGTTAAAAAAATCGCCCAAAATCCACAAAATATCGAAATTTCGGAGGTACTAACCTAAAAAGTAGATCAATATTGATCGTTTTTGGTAAGAAGGTCTGCTAAACAATAAGAACCCAAAAAACCAAAGTACAGCCAATTCGGTTAGAAAATGTGCCCAAACTCACCAAAATATCGAAATTTCGAGGATTCCGTTATATGGGAGCTACTCTAAAAAGTATACCAATATTTATAATTTTTGGTACGAAGTTTTGCTACCCAATGAGAAACCAAAATACCAAATTCCAGCCACTTCGTTTGGGAAATGTGCCCAAACTTCCCAAAATATCGAAATTTTGAAGGTTCCGTTATACGGGAGATACCCCTAAAATTAGACCAATACTGATAATTTTTGGTAGGAAGAGGAAATTTCAGCAACTTCGGTTAGAAAATGTGCCCAAACTCACCAAAATATCAAAATTCCGGTGGTTCCGTTATATGGGGACTACCCTTAAAATTAGACCAATATTGATAATTTTTGGTAGGAAGATTTCGTACCCACTGAGAACCCAAAATACCAAATTTCCAGCCATTCCGATTGGTAAATGTGGCCAAAATCCCCAAAATATCAACATTTCGAAGATTCCGTAATATTCCGTTCATAATTTTTGGTAGGAAGATTTCGTACCCACTGAGAACCCAAATACCAAAGTCCAGCCATTTCGATGAGAAAATGTGGCCAAATTCCCCAAAATATGGAAATTCCGGAGGTACCATTATATGGGGGCTACTCTAAAAAGTAGACCAATATTGATCATTTTTGGTTGGAAGTTATGCTACCCAATGAGAACCCGAAATACCAAGTTACAGCCATTTCGGTGGAAAAATGTGCCTAAAATTCAAAAAATATCGAAATTTTGGAGATCCCGATGTATGGAAGCTACCCTGAAAAGTACACCAATATTGATATTTTTTGGTGCAGAGGGTTTGCTACCAAATGAGAAGCCACAATACTAAATTAAAGCCAATTCTATTGGAAAATGTGCACAAAATTACGAAAAAGAACCAAAAATTCGAGAGAGTTGTATGAGAGCTACCCTGAAAAGTGGAACCATATTGATCATGTTTGGTAAAAAGATTTGCTACTCAATAAGAACCCCCCAAATTACAGTCAATTCGATTGGACAAAAATCCACAAATCGGAGGTACCTTTATATGTTAACTCTATCACAACGTGGACCGATATATTCCAATTACAATACCAAAGGTAATGTTTCGTTGTGGCATATGATATTTTATAGGATTGACTTTGATACTGAATATTCTATATCAATGATTTTTGAGGCCAGCAGTGGCAAAGGTCTCAAAGCAAAGGTCTTATATGCCAGGTAATCTTTAGTAGTGGTCACTGAGGCCGTTACAGGAAAGTTTCCTGAGGCCAGTTACACTAAGCAGTGCACCTTGGGGCCATGTAATCTATAGCAGTAGCCTTTGAAGACAACTAATCTATAATAGTGGCCGCTGATATCAGTTAATCTTTAGCATTAACATCTAAGGCCTTTATGACCTCTGAGACCAGTCACTCTATGTCAGTGGTATTTTAAGTCAGCTAGTCCATATCAAAGACCTCTGAGGCCATGTAATCATTAGTAGTTGGTTTATAGGTATTCATAAGACCCGCATCTGACAAATCCCGTTCGCATGCTCCCTTTGGGAATAATTTGTGCGAAAAAGAGCAAAAAACGGCTATTTGCCTGAATACCATTTTGGTATCTCAAAAAAAAAGGTAAATAAATCGTCACCTATTTGGCAAGCCTAGAATTTTTTTAAATCTACCCATAAGAAAAATCGAAATAACCAAAAAGGCCTACAAAATCTTTAAAAAGAACCAAATATTTTCTAGAGAAAATACTTAAAATCGACAATTTTAATTATATGGCCTTGGGGGCGTATAACTAATATTAATTATGGGTAAATTTGGTAAAAATAGCATAACTCCTACAAATATTAGAGTATTTTGATAATCTGTGTGGCAACTGAAAGATAAGAAAGCATTTAATCACATTGCTTTTACGTAAAATAACAAGTAATATATTTGTCGTAAAGATTTTTGAAGAAACTTTTGAAAAATATTTTTTTTATAAAAATGAAATCAAAATGTAATTTTGTTTATAAATCTATGCCTATGTTGGCTGTCTTAAAAATATTTTTCAATAAATTCACGACTACTATTTGGCTAGCCTAGAAAAATATTTTTAAGAAATCAAAGAAATCTATAGCAGTGACATCTGAGTCCAATCACTCTGTAGCAGAAACTCCATGCGGATAATTAAAGACCTCCTCTTAGGTTAGCCACTTTATAGAAGTGCCAGCTGCTCCATGTCAGAGGTCTCTGATGTCAGTTAAAGCGTCAGTCGTGTCCTTCCAGATCACTATATGAGGCCCCTTACTAGCCTCTGAGGACGAAAAACGGGCCTGGACTCGTATGCTACAGCAATAGATGAGCTGTTAGGCTCTTTTAAACCTCTTTTTGGGGCTTCTCATCGCCTATTCGGACACATTCTGACTTCTTTGAGCTTTTTGTGCCTCCTTATTACTATTCGGACCTTAAAAAAGAGTTTTCCATTATCTGTACTAAACTCTTAAGCATTCTACAGCTATAGATGAACTGTTGAATTTGTTTACAGCTCTTTTTGGGACTCCTCATAGCCTAGTCGGATCCCAAAAAATCCACATTACATGTTTGATACTCTAAAGAACTTCCTGCCACAAACATTCTGATCTCTTTGAACTTTTTGAGCCTCATCATAACTATTCGGACCTTAAAAGAAAGCTTTCCATTACCTGTACGAAACTCTTAGGAATTCCAGGTGTCATATTTCGACACGCAAACGAAGTTATTTGAACCTAATCGAACAACTGGGGAATTTTGCATATAACATAGAAAATGTTCCGCTTGATTAGAAGAGATATCAGTATATAAATGAATTATCAGCATTAAATATTAAAAAAAAATAACTGCCACTCAGAAAAATGTGATTTGGAATTTGAAATTCAAAATGTAATCGATATTCGATTTGATGCGTTAAGAGAAATCTGTGATTTTTTTTTTTGCTAACAGGTTGCTAGATTTTTTTTTCAAGGTGAACTGCATATTTATTTTATCACCTTTTAAATTCGAAAACAGAGCGAATAATTGAAAACGTTTTATTTTTTTGTTGACGTGAATAAAGCTGTGTAAATATTGTTTTAAATACTTAGTGGGTTGGTGGTACGGGTGGTCAGGTTGAATACGTTTTCGAAGGGAGGAAGTTGCAGGTAAAAAGTTTTGGGAAATTTCAGTCAATGTTGTTATGCGTCAAATATGTTAGGTAAATATTTACGGGTATGTGTGTGGTCTCAATAGCAGTGGCCTACGAGGCCAGCTACTCCATAGCAGAGACCTCTGAAGCCAACTAATCTTTAGTTGTTATTGTAGTAGCCATATTGCTTTTACAGAATGGACTGAGATGACAGACGTTGGCCAAGTAAATTTGATCTCTGAGGACATGTGGAGTTTGAGGATAGCTTTCCCATAGCACAGGACTCTGAGAACATTTACTCCATCTATACATAGCAGGGGCATCTATACATAGCAGAGACCTCTATTTTTTTAGGAATGATCTCAAAGGCCAGCTACTTTAATCGTCAAGTAAAATTTTATTATCTCTCTGCAGCAGATGGATCATGCTTGGATGGTAACTAGTCCCAACGCTGTTGACGGACGAAATATAAACATTGAGAATCTTCTTCATATAAACATTTCAGAATCTTCAGAATGAACTGAAATGCTCAAAACCTCCAGGAAAAGATCAAAATGGGAAGGAGACGGATGAGAAGTCAGGGTATGTCTGACATCTCGCGGGATGATGAATGCAAGACCCCCACCATGTCTCTGTCTCGCCGAATGATGTTGTAATTCCCGGAGGAGGATAAGGAACAACTGCTGGATTGGAAGGAGTGCTTGTCAAAAAATACAATGAATTCGTCTTGATGAATGGCTAGACGGAGTGCTAGCCGTAGAATTGGAAGAGAAACCAGCATGAACACTGAAAAGTACCCTGAGTCCAGTTAATTTTTTTAGTAGTGGCATGTTAAGGTCTTTATAGACAGACCTTTGAGGCCAGCTACTCTATAGCAGGGCTCTTTTGAGGGCAAATAATATTAAATAGTGACGTCTAAGGTTTTTATCTACTCAATAGCAGCGGTCTCTGAGGTCATCTACACCTTATCAATGGCATCAGAGATCTTTAGAGGCCATCAGAGATCTTTAGAGGACTGATATCTGTGGTCAGCTACTCTGTAGCAGTGGTATCCTCCATAGCAATGATGTCTCAGACCAGCTACCCTAGATTCAGTGATCTCTATGGCCATATACTCGAGAACAGTTGCGTCTGATGTCATCTGATTTGTAGCAGTGTCCTCTAAGGTCATCTGAGGACCGATCATCTACTCTATCAGTCGCCTCTAAAGCCAGTTAGTCTATAAAGAGGGGCTCTGAGGTCAGCTACTCCAGATTCAGTTGTCTTGAAGGTAATCTTCTTTAAAACAATTGCATCTGATGCCATTTAATCTATAACAGTGGCTTTTGATGCGAGCTTCTCTAGATTCAGTGGCATATTAGGACCCGATCTCTGAGTTAATTTTGCTCTATAGTAGTGGATTCTAAGGTCAACTACTTTATAGCAGTGGCGATTTAGGCTATAATAATTGCCTCTGGGATCTTTAAAGACTGATCTCTGATGTCACCTACACAATAGCAGTGGTCTCTGAGCTCAGATACACCATAGCACCGGTCTCTGATGCTAGCAACTCTATAGCGGTTACGTGAGTCTACCTACTCTAGGTTCAGAGTGGCCTCTGAGATCAGCTAGATTCAGTGGCCTCTATCCTTGTCAACCCTTTGCTGTATGTGGTCTTTCAATTTAAGTTTCCTGTCTAGGATTACTCCCAGATATTTAACTTTATTTGATATGGTCAGCAATTTGATTTGGAAGATAGTATCTTCCACTGACCTATTTTTGTCTTTCTGGTACAGAAGACATATTTCCGTTTTGTCCGGATTTAAGTTTAAGCCTCTCGGTTTAGCCCAATTGTAGGCGATGTATAGCACCGTTTAAGCTGTTTAGCTGCATAATAAGCTGGAATTATTTCCCCTAAGAAGTATTCTAACGTCATCTGCACAGCAGACTGGTTCAAATCCTTCATCGTTTAAGTTCCTTAAGAGTCCATTTATGTTGGTTACCCACAAGAGCGGTGACAATATCCCTACCTGTGGTTTTCCCTGATAAAAATTTTCCGAAAGATCTATGAGCGTCGACGGTGAATATCGCCGTCAAATGCAACATAAGCTATACTCGACATAGTCAGATGCATCGAGGAGCATAGACTATGTTGACTAGGCCATGCTGTGAGATGCCCCAGCACAAAAAGGCATATAAAAGCGAGTCACGCAGAAGTGGAAGGCCGTGAATTAGATGGAAAGATCAAGTGGAAGAAAAAATTTCGGAACATGGCATTTCAAATTGGAATAAATCCTCCTTTAAAGCTCGGCATATGGAACAAATGTTCTGTCGCAAGCCAGCTAAGCAAGTATTAAAACGTCATCTGCATAGCAGACTGGTTCAAATCCTTTACCGGTAAGGTCCCTTAGAGTCCATTTATGGTGGTTACACACAGGAGGGGTGACAAAATCCCTCCCTGTGGTGTTACCTGACCTACTTTGTCTCTGATTGTTATGTCCTGTACAGGACTATAGCTAATCCATCTATTCCTTAGCATATAATTAACCCAGTCTATGATTGCCCTGTCAACTTGAAAGGTACCAGAGGATTAGATAAAGCGGCTAGATGTGGTGATAAATATAGCGCTTTTTAAGGCGTCTAACACCATTGATTTGACAATCATAGGTTCCTCCGATCTTTCTGCACTGTCTGACATGAGATCGTCCATTGTCAATGTGTTCGACAATGTGTTCGGTTTGGGTGTGGATTTTAGAAGATAAACTTATTGAAACGTCGTTCACGTTGTCTACCTGTTCGCAAAACAACTTCCAGGAGTTGAGTTCGGAGCTTATAGTCATTTTATTGTATTCTTTCCGTTGTTGAAGGAAGGAAGTTGTCCCCAGAATACCAGCGATTTTTTTCCAGCGAACTCTGTTGTAAAGCCGTCGTACCTCTTTTCCGAATCTCGCCTGTTATCAAGAATATTTCAAAGGCAGATTTCATTTCTCGAAGAGGACTACTAAGGGCAGAACAACTTCCAGGAGTTGCATTTGGTAGTTCTTGTCATTTTATTGTATTCTTTATCGTGGAAGTTGTCCCCAGAATACCGGGGATTTTTTCCGGCTTGCCCTGTTGTAAGGCCTTCGGACCTTTTTTCCTTTATTCCGAATCTCCCCTGTCATCCAGCGTTATTCAAAGGCAGATTTTTCCTTTCGCGCAGAGGACAATTTTCCTCGAAAGACTTTACAATTATTTCCGTTAATTCGTTGACGTTACTGTCTATGTCATTCGTGTCTGGGCATTCATAATTCGGTTGCTCTAATCTCTCTCCTTGACTAGTGGCTAGAAGACGAATACTTACACCAAATATTGCATTTTGTATGCCAAACGGTATGGGCGTTAATCGTGTAAATAGCACCACACGAAATGCTCTCGGTCCAGATATGACACGCAATATCGCCCGTCCAGTCTCATTTTTTATTAATCTGTAATGAAAAAAAAAAAACGAAAAAAATTTTAATAATGATAATTAGATAATTAGAAAAACAATCGATCTTCCTGCTTATTAGAAGTCTCTCGCCTTCCCCATACCCTCTCACTTTTTATCTCCTCTTCCCCTCTAGAAAAAAAGTAGTCCATAAAAAGGTATTTAAGCGATAACAAACCCAGTCAGTCCGCTTATCTATGGGCTACTCAATAATAATAAACAAATATTTGTTCGATTTTTTTGGAGTTGTTGTTATTGGTTTGTCACAAGACCCCCAACAACAAATACGACAGTGAGAGTGGATTATTTGTTGTTCGGTTAATTAACACGATAAATTATTAAAAAGAAGAGGAAGAAAATCAATTAAATCACATTATTTTTGTTATTGTTTTTATGAAACAATAGGACCGAATGTGCCCGATCTTGAAGCTTCCATAAAGAAATAAAATTTATTTATTTTTTTATCAGGATTATAAATTAATTCGAGTAAGAAATCAATTCTTACTACCTCAGAGTCGATGACGGAAGTTAAAATCGAAAAAAGAAGCGTGTAGGGGGAGATTTTCTTCGGAGCAACTTTATCTATTGTCAGAAGTCTCCACGGCCAGTAGTGGCCTTGGAGACTGCTCTAGAATAGTGACCCTAGTTTTTGAAGATTTTTTTGTATAGAAAAAATTTTCCTCCGATGTTGAGAAAGTTAAAAAAAATAAATTTTTGTATTTTCGAATCAATATTTTTTTTTTGTGAAAAGAAAAAAAATTCAAAAAAAAACTGCAGCAACAACTAGAATAATTTAATTCAATTGACTTGAATTATTTATTCTTCTCTACACAATTAAAGTCAAATTGGGAATTGACTTAGAGAATGGATGTGTAGATGTGAGTGTGCTGGAAATAATTGAACAATTGTTGAAAGAGGTGGGGGAGATCTTCAGGTCTGTTGATAGACGAAGACAAAAACGCGATGCTCAACTACTGCGTCAATTCTTTCAATTTCACAAAAAGAGAAATTCTAAATTCAATTTTTTTTTTGTTTTGGTTTGCATATTTCTGTTCAAGTTTGTCCAATTGATGGTGAGAGGCGAGGGAGGAGGTAGGCCAAGGAAAAACAATAAACAATTCGAAATAAACAAAAAAAAAAAAAAAATAAATAAATGCAAATAAATTGCATCTGTTTATTTATCTGAATTCAAATCGAAATCGATGATTGAGAAAAATGCTTTTAATGTTTCGAATCGAAAACAAAGAATATCAATATTGGAATATCAATATGAGGCTATGTCTAAAGGGGGACCAATATTGATTACATAGTGCAGAAATTAGCGAATATTTGGGGTTACCATTTTATGAGTGCTATGCCTAATTAATGGCCAATATATGTCAATTTCGAACCCAATATTTTAGTTTTGCATCTCAATTATTTTCTTCAGGCCGATATATTTAATTATTGTCATAATTCACTTCGCTATGCCAAATTTCGTACAAATCGAAGGATATACAGGGACTCTGGTGCATTATTTACCTAAAATCGGAAGAAAAAATATATGGGAGCTATATCTTAATCTGAACCGATTTTATCGAAACTTGGCACACATCATTTTACACCTAATTCAGTATTTAGGGACTTTGGTGCACCATTTACCTTAAATCGGACGAAACTATATATGGGAACTATATCTACATCTGAACCGATTTTCTCGAAACTTGGCACACATCATTCTGGACCTAATACAGTACTCTGTGCCAAATTTCGTGCAAATCGAAAGATATATAGGGACTTTAGTGCCCCATTTACCTTAAATCGGACGAAAATATATATGGGAGCTATATCTAAATCTGAACCGATTTTCGCGGAATTTAACACACATCGTTCTAGGCTTAATTCAGTACGCGGTGCCAAATTTCGTGCAAATCGAAGGATATATAGGGACTTTGGTGCATTATTTACCTAAAATTGGACGAAAATATATATGGGAGCTATATTTAAATCTGAACCGATTTTTCCCAATTTCAATAGGGTTCGTCCTTGGGTCAAATAAGTGAACTGTGCCAAATTTCATCCAAATCGGATCACAAATGCGACCTGTACTTTGTTGACAAAAATACATGGACGGACAGACGGACATGCATAAATCGACTTAAAAAGTGATTCTATACATATTTTCAAAAGGAACCATGTGTCTATCTCGTTTCCTTTTGCCTGTTACAAACATATGCACAAAGACATAATACCCTGTATCACAGTGTGGTGAAGGGTATAAAAGGCGGGTCATATGTGGACTACCCCTAATAGATTTTGAGAGGGCGATTTGTTACTATATACGACTACAAAATACCAAATTTCAGCGAATTCGATTTAAAAACGCGATCAAGAACCCCAAAATGCCGAAAATTGGGGGTACCCTTATATGGGGGCTATCCGAAAAAATTAACCTATATTTTTAATTTTCAGTGGAGAAATTTGCTACCCAATAAGAACCCAATGTACCAAATTTCAGCGAAATTGGTTGAAAAATGCACTCAAGAACTCCAAAAATATTCAAAATTGGGTGGTACCCTTATATGGGGGCTACCTGAAAAAATTGAGCTATATTTTTAATTTTTTGTGGAGAGAGAAATTACAGCCACTTCGGGCGAAAAATACGACCAAAACCCCCAAAATACCGGACATTTGGGGGTACCGTTATATGAGTACTACCAGAAAAAGTGGACCCATATTTAAACTTTTTAGTGGAGAAATTTGTTACCCAATAAGAACCCAATGTACCAAATTTCAGCGAATTCGAATTAAAAACGCGCTCACGAACCCCAAAATACCGAAAATTGGAGGGTACCATTATATGGGAATCACCCGAACAAATTGACCTATATTTTGAATTTTTAGTGTAGAGATTTACTACCCAATAATAACTCAAAGTACTAAATTACAGCCACTTCGGGCGAAAAATACAACTAAAACCCCCAAAATACCGAACATTTGGGGGTATCGTTATAGGGGGACTACCAGAAAAAGTGGACCTATATTTTTAATTTTCAGTGGGGAAATTTGGTACCCAATAAGAAACCAATTTACCAAATTTCAGCGAATTCGATTTAAAAACGCGCTCACGAACCCCAAAATACCGAAAATTGGGGGGGGGGGTACCCTTAAATGGGAGCCATGCCTAAACGTGGACTGATATAGCCCATCTTCGAACAGGCAGACAAAAGACAGCTTTATGCAAAATGTTGGCGATCGGACGTCATAGAATTTTACGTTGATCAAGAATATACATACTTTCGTCTGAAATTAAATAATTTAGAGTATCTGCGGGTAACAAACCTCTGTACCAAAAATGATTAAAATTTGACATTTTTTAGGGTAACCTCCATATAACCGTACCTCCTAAATTTCGATATTTTTTAATTTTTTTTACGTTTTTCAACCAAATCGACTGTAATTTAATAATTTGGAGTGTCTGTGGCTAGCAATTACTCGTACCAAAAATTATCAAAATTGGTCCATTTTTCTGGGGTAGCACGTTTTTCAACCAAATTGGCTGTAATTTGATAAATTGGAGTCTCTATGGGTAAAAAATCTCTGTACTACAAATTACAAAAATTTATCCATTTTTTGGGGCCACCTCCATATAACCTTACCTCCCGAATTTCGATATTTTGGAATTTTCGCCACGTTTTTCAACCAAAATGACTGTAATTTAATAATTTGAAGTATCTGCGGGTAACAAATATCCGTAGCAAAAGTAATTAAAATTGGTCTATTTTTTTAGGGTAGCCTACATATAACCGTACCTCCTAAATTTCGATGTTTTGGAATTTTTGGCATCTTTTTCAACCAAATTAGCTGTAATTCTATATTTTGGATTCTCTTTGGGTAACAAATTCCCGTCCAAAAATCAAATCTCTCCAAAAATCCTCAAAATTGGTCCATTTTTTAGGGTAGCCTTCATATAACTGAATCTCCAAATTTTCGATATTTTGGAATTTTTGGCATCATTTTCAACCAAATTGGCTGTAATTTTATTATTTGGAGTCTCTGTGGATAACAAATCTCCGTACCAAAAATTATTAAAATTGGTCCATTTTATTGGGCCTCCATATAACTGAATCTCCGAAATGTCGATATTTTGGTGATTTTGGGCACGTTTTCCAACCAAATTGTCTGTAATTTAATAATTTGGAGTCTCTTTGGATAGCAAATTTCCATACCAAAATATATAGCCTTCATATAAAGGTTACCTCAATTTTTGTAATGTTTAGATTTTGCCCGCGAATTTTCATATTTTTTTTATTTCTCAATTTTACTGTTAGAATAATTCTGTGTTCTGTGATAAGAACAACAACAACAATAAAATTATTATATAATAAAAAATTACATTTCTTATTATTAATGTTTCGAAATATCGCACTGATTTCAATGAAATATTCAAGCTTGACACAATAAAGCACTTATTGAGTAATTTTTCATTATTTTTTTTCAAAGTTGAAGAAGAAGAAGCAGAAAAACATGTAGTGAAAATAATTTTTCGAGATAAGTTACTTGCAAGTGTATTTCATATTTCTGTCTATGTGTGTGTGTGTGTTTAAATGATGAAAACAATTTATTTGAATTACAAGGTCAAGTTCAATGAGGGGGCAGAGGAGGGGAAGATGTGATTTCGGCGAATGGTTGAAGTAAAAATTGCTGTTGAAGAAAATATTTGAAAACCAGTAAGAAAAGTTCAAATGTCGGATGGGGCCGACTATATGATACCCTTCATCACTTTTTAACTTTTTTGTTGATTTTTAACTTTTTTCATTTTTTATTCTATTTTCCCCATTTTTTCAACTTTATTTTATTTTTTTCGCATTTTTTATTTTTTGTTTTTTTTTTAAATGTTGAATTTTATCCAAAATAAGTTTGCCTTAATTTGTTGGTCTCCCCCAGTGAAAGTTTTACAAAAAAAGGCCAACAATAATAACAAATGCCCTACATTGGCTATACAAACAAACAAATAATCCATCCATTCATACATTCTGTGGTTCGTCGTTAGTTCTCCCACCTGCTGAAATTGTATGCAAGTGAAATGGGCATTTAAAAAATAGTTTCAAAAAGTAGAAAAAAATAAGAAACGAAATAATTTCTTTCGATTTTTTGATGGCTTCACGATGTGAACACATACCCAAACAAGCTAACAAAAAGAAAACAAGAAAAAACGTGACCAAAATAATTTTACAATATCCATCAACCGAACGACCTCCTCTACGAGAGGTGTCTTTTTTCTGTGTTCCCACAAGAAACCATAAAAAAGTCTCCAAGAAAACCAGCCAACAACAAACAATTTTGAATGGAAAATGTCTCCACTTTTTTTTAATTTTGATTCTTATCAAATGAGCCAGGCTGTCGGCGTCGAAAAATTTCTTCTTCTATAGCTATGTAGGTCATTGTACAATTAGGAAGTCTACACGAGAGTGGGTGGGGGATTTAAAAAAATATACTTTTTAAAGAACACTTTGCCACTCAATTCTTTCAATTTTGCCCCCCCCCCCCACATTCCACTCCGCCGGTAGGGGGGAATGGAAATTGTCTATTACAAAATTCAACAATTATTGAAATTTTTTTTTATTCCCTTGTCGTTCTTGTCCAATCATGTGTAGTCAGACAGACAATCAGTCAGCCAATTAGTTTGCCAATTAGTCTAATTCTGTCTGGAGGAGGACGAGGTCAGGTCTTCTTAGTTAAGGTTTGCATGCCATTGCTTACAAATCGGTTATAGGCCTAACCTTTCTTTGTATTCTTTCATAATTCAAGGGCAAACGGAAAATACATTTCGAAATTATTCGAATAGTTGTTGACTATAAATCAGTAGTGCGACGATATTTTTTAAAAAATATTTTTGGAGGGTCTATAGGGGTTGGATTTTATAAAATAATATTTTTTTAGGAACTGTAGAAGTGGGGTTTTATTAAAGAATATTTTTTTGAGTTTCTGTAGAGGTGGGGTTTTATTAAAAACATATTTTTGTATGCTTCACATAGATCCCCAATTTTTTACTTGAGGGTCCACATTGGTCCCTAACATATTTTAGAGTCCCTAACATATATCTCTAATATTTTTTAAAGACTCCACATTTATGGAGGGTCTATATATAGGTCCCTAATATTTTTCGAAGAGTCCACATAGTTCCCAAAAAATTTTTAGAGTTCTTATGGGTCTCTAATATTTGTTTCAGGGTTCGCATAGGTTCCTAATATTTTTTGAGAGTCCACAAATATTTTTTGAGACTCCACATAGGTCTGGAATATTTTTCGGAGGGTCTACACAATTTCCTAATATTTTTTTGAGGCTCTACATAGGTCCTTAATATATTGTTGAGGGTCCACAGAGGTCAATAAATTTTTTTAGGGTTCACGTAGGTCCCTAATATTTTTTTGAAGGTCCACATAGGTCCCTAATATTTTTGAGAGGGTTTATATAGGTCCCTAATATTTTTTCGAAGGGTCCACATAGTTACCAATTTATTTATTTTGGTCCTCATAGGTCTCTACTAATTGTTTGAGAGTCGAAATAGGCTCCTAATATTTTTCAGAGTCCCTCCCATAAATTTTTTTTAAGGGTTCACATAGGTTCCCAATATTTTTTGACGGTCCACATAGGTCACTTAATTTTTTTGAGGGTCCACATAGATCCCTAATATTTTTTAAAGGGTCCACATAGGTTTTTAATATTTTTTGAGGTTCCACATAGGCCCTAATATTTTTTTTAGGGTCCACATAGGACCTTAATATTTGTTTGAGGGTCCACATAGGTCCACAAAGGTCACTTAATTTTTTTCGAGGGTCCACATAGGTCCTGTATATTGTTTGAGGGTCCACATAGGTTCCTAATATTTTTCAGGGTTCACATAGGTTACTAATTTTTTTTAGGTGCCACATAGGTCCCTATTTTCTAATTTTTCCTAATTTTTTAGGGCCAACAAATATTGTCCGGGGAGTCTACATAAGTTCCTAATATTTTTTGAGGCTCCACATAGGTCTGTAACGTTTTTGGGAGACACCTAATATTTTTTTGAGGGTCCACAGAAAAAAAATCCCCACACCTCAGCTTCTATTTTAGGCAACATTTTGAATCCCCTATCTCTCTGTATTGAAATAAATATTTTTTAAGGTCCCTAATTTTTTTTTCGGGAGGTCTACATAAGTTCCTAATATTTTTTTGAGGTTCCACATAGGTCTCTAAAATTTTTTGGAGGCTCCTAAAATTTTTTTCCGCAAAATTTGGAATCCTTTTTCTCACTATGTATTGAAACAGAATATTGAATTCAATTTTTTTCTTTTAAATTTTAATATTTAATTTTTTTCTCGTTTTCAGATACTTACTTTTGCACCGGCAATCGATGCTTTAGACTCCTTAAGGTTAAATGGGCAATGGCAATGCCCATATTTGCACCCAATATCACAGTTAGGAAGCCCCGTATCAAACCGAATAAGTAACCGGCCGTGATCATCAGCACAAAATACCCAACAACAATGGGAAAACTAACAACAACAAAGAGCAGCATAAAAACGGCAAATATGATCCATGGATTCTGCGTTTCGATCCAGAAGAGTAGTCGCTTCGCATAGTCACGCGTCAGATAGGCCACAAACATAAGAGCCAGGAGTATTGAGAGCGGCACCAAATAGCTGAGATACCAATTGCGGGATATAAAGGCATTTGCCCGGTAACATATCGAGGAGCGTGTGGTTTTACTATTCGAACGAAGTGTGGAATTGGAACGGCGATTTTTTGCACTTAACGGTGGTGGCGGTGTTGTTGAGATGGAGGTGGATGCTGCTGTTGCTGCTGAGGTACCATTAATATCTGCCGTAATCAAAAAGGAATCATGTTCATCACAGGCCTCATCATTGGCACATAACGAGGAGGATGAGTGATGTGTGGCCATCATGATGCCGCCGCCACCGCCACTGCCCTCTAAGGCCGTTGTATTGGCCGTGATCCGAACACTGCCATATTCACTATCACTATCGGTGAGACTGGTATTAATGCGTCCATTAAAACTGTCCTGCTTAATGATGGTGGACTTGGGTTTCAACGTCATTGACGTCGTCATGCCATTGTAGCTGTTACTTTTTGGCATAAGAAGACTGGTGGCAGGCGCTGCCGATATTGCGCTGGACTCAAATCTGGTCAATGGCTTATCATCATCGTCCACATCATCACCTTCATCGTAATCTAGGGTTAGATCCATCGGTTCTGTTTTACTATAACTTAAATGGTATTCATGATGTGATCTCCGGCTGCTGTCCCCTCCTGTTCCTGGGAAATGAAAATATGTTGCGGAACCTGCCAGATTGTTGTTGTTGTGTTGATATTGGTTGCTGTGGGTACCACGACTATATTGAGATTTATATTGATTCTCTTCAAATGAAGACACCCGACTTAGGGTTAAGGTACCGGAAACGCTCATTGTTGGTTATATTGTGTCGTATTTTTTTTCACTATGATGTTGAGATGTTGAGGGCGGGGGATGGTTTTAGAGATTATAGCAGGATTTTGTTATGGATTTCACAATGGGAAAATATTGAAATAGATAGAGAGCAGTTTTGATTCGGGCTTCTAATCCGCCGGATTTTACATGTTTGTTTCCTATTGAGCAAATTTTTGAGGTTCTAAAAAAAAGAAGAAGAAAAATATTAATTAAATTATTAAAAAAAAATAATAGAAGAAAATTCATATTAATTAAATATATAAAAATTTTTAAGGTCCCTCTTAAAAATATAAGAATTTATTTGGACCCTCAAAAAAAATTATGGACCTATGTGGAACCTCAAAAAATATTAGGGATCTATGTGGACCCTCAAAAAAAATATTACGGATCTATGTGAAACTTCAAAAAATATGTATAAGGGATCTATGTGGACTCTAAAAAGATATTCCATTATAAAACCAGGCTATATAGACCATCAAAAATTATTAGGGACCAATGTGGACCCTATGAAAATATTATATTTTGATAGGGATCTATGTGGACCTGTGTGGTTAGAGATATATGCTACCCAATAGAGCCCTCAATACCATATAACAGCCTTTTTGATTGAAAACCGTACTCAAAATATCGAAATTTCGGATGTTAGGTTATATGGGAACTATCCGGAAAAATGGACAAATACCGATAATTTTTGATAGGGAGATTTGCTACCCAATAAGAACCCAAAATATTAAATTACAGGCAATTCGATTGGAAAACATGTGCAAAATTCCCAAAATATGGAAATTCGGGAGGATGGGTTATATGCGGACTACAAGCAAAGAATGTTGATTTGTTAAACAATGCGAACCCATAAAATCAAAATATAGCCTATTAAATTGAAAATCCTGTCCAAAATTTCCAAAATATCGAAATTTGGGATGTTCGGTTATATGGAGACTACCTTGAAAGTAAACCAATTGTAATAATTTTCGGTAGAGAGATTTTCTACCCATTGAGAGAACCAGAGATGGCCTGTCAGAAACAGTGACGTAAATGACATACATTTCCGACGTATAATACATACGTCAGAAACGTCGGAAACCTACCCAAATCCATTAGGTTTTTGACAAAATAGCTATTTCCATTCATCAATTTGAAATTACGCATGCTTTACTTAAATTCAGGGACCGTAACGGTTATAACTTATATCAAATCAGGTAAAAAATAACTGTTATTATGTGACCTAAATAAAAAAATCCACTTTAATTAATTATTTTTTAACGGAAAAAATAAACGTTGATTTTTAACTGTTAAAAATGATTTTTATTTTTTCCGTCAAAAATAAAAGTCTTTTTGGGATTTTTATTTTTTCCGTCAAAAATAAAAGTCTTTTTGGGACTTTTATTTTTTCCGTCAAAAATAAAAGTCTTTTTGGGGTCAAAAATAAAAGTCTTTTTGTGATTTTTATTTTTTCCGTCAGAAAATAAAAGTCTTTTTACGTAAATAAACATATAGAGTTTGGTACCAGTTATATAACCTTTGACCTAATAGTCAGGGGAATGATTCTTTAATTTATATTCATGATTTGGTACACTAGACTATTTTTTAAAAATTTATAACAAATATTTTTTACCTTTGATCTTGATTACTTATGTGTAAACTTATTGTAATAAGGACAGAGATTTATAAATTGTAATTTTATAACTGATTACAAGTTGTATAAACTTCTTTACATAGAAAGAGTTTTATTTCCTGACGGAAAAAATAAAAATCCCAAAATGACTTTTATTTTCTGACGGAAAAAATAAAAATCCCAAAAAGACTTTTATTTTTGACGGAAAAAATAAAAGTCCCAAAAAGACTGTTATTTTTGACGGAAAAAATAAAAGTCCCAAAAAGACTTTTATTTTTGACGGAAAAAATAAAAATCGCAAAAAGACTTTTATTTTTGACGGAAAAAATAAAAATCATTCTTAACAGTTAAAAATCAACGTTTATTTTTTCCGTTAAAAAATAATCCTTAACATGGGAACTGAGAGTGTTTTCTCAAGATCACTCAATATCCTCAATGGGCTCCTCAGTACGAATCTATTGGTATATGACACTATTAGTGTCCCATGTCTCTAACATGAAGATTTTTTTGTTCGCATTTTAAAAAATAACTGTTATTTTCGGTCCCTGCTTAAATTAATATAAAATTTCAAAATGTTCTTCTCAAAAAAATTTTGATATATTTATTAGTTCTACTAGGGAATTGTCAGATATATGTAAAAATAATATATATTCTTGAAAATAAATGTATATGCTGATAATATTGAAATATATGACGTTTACTACATTTTTACATTTTATACAGGTATATGACGTTTTCGACGTTTACACCTTTTTGACAGTCGAAAATCTAAAAATTCGTCACACGGACCATCCCTGGAGAGAACCCTAAATATCAAATTACAGGCAATTCGATTGAAAAATATGCCAAAAATCACAAAATATCGAAATTCGGGATGTTCGGTTATATGGAGACTTAATAATTTTTTTTGTAGAGATGTTAACTGCCCAATGAGCACCCTAAATACCCAATTACAGTCCATTCGGTTGAAATTCTTGTCCAAAATTCCCAAAAAATATCGAAATTTGGAAGGTTAGGCTATATGAGAACTACCCGGAAAAGTGGACCGATATTGATTATTTTTGCTATGAAGATTTGCTACCCTAAATACCAAATTACAGCTAATTCGATTAGAAAACGTCCCAAAAGCCCAGCTCAAAATATCGAGATACAGGAGGTTCGGTTATAAGGGAAGTACCCGGAAAAGTGTGCTGATATTGAGAATTTTTTCTTGGAAGATTTTCTAACCAATAACCACCCAATATATTAAATTACAGTGATTTTGGTTGGAAACCCCGACCAAAATATCGAGATACGCGAGGTTCGGTTTTAATTAAAGTACCCGGAAAAGTGCGCCGATAATGAGTATTGAGTATGCTAGGAATATTAGTTATTCACCTAAGAACCCTAAATACAAAATTTTGTGCCAATTCGTTTTACAAAAACCTTGGTAACCCTGCTGTTTCGTTCCGTTTTAGCGGAAGCTGGAGATTTTTGTTGCTGTTGTTTTTGTTTCAATTTGCCAACAACACCAACGGCGATGATGACGACGACGTCATTGAAATGCATTCATTACACACACACGCACACAGTTCATGTACTGTACTGCAGTGCTGCCTTCTCAGTGTTATTTTTGTTATTGTGGTTTAATTTTTTCTTTTGGAGGGGGATTTTTTTCTATTGTTGGCTGGATGGATGGTTGGTCTGCTTCTTCTTTGTTGAGAGCACGTCAACGCACCAACAAAACACAAACACAGTCACACCTTTGTAAATACACACATATTATTGTTGTTGTTTGTTTTTTTTTTTGCAGTCATAACAAAAAAAAAACAATTGCAGAGACAAAACCTAAACTTGATTGAACAAACTAGGTTTCACTGTTTTTTGAATCATGCATGTATGGTATGTCACTAATAATATTGCTGTTGTTGTTATTTTGATTTACTTTCGCTTTTGATTTGTTGTTGCTGTTGTTGTATTACTTCTATTTTTTAATTTCTTGTTTTTATTCCGTTTTACTTTTAACTCAGAGAGACAGACATTTCACGTAGTGTCTTGCTGGTCTTTTTTTCGTGTGTCTTGCTGGTCTTGTTGTTATTATTGTTACCCACACAATGGGTAACAATAATAACAACAACTAACTGATAAACTTTATTTTTGCATTGCACACTGTTGGCACTCACGCATTATTTGCACTCTTCCCCACTGTCACTCTCTCTCTCTCTCTCCACCTCTCTTAATCAAATCACACAGTTGGTGGAAATATCTTAACAAAAAAAACTAACAACAATTCACTTTCATTTTCTAAGCTGCTGCTACTGGTTCCAAAATAAAAACTATTAAATAATTCCAGTTTAAACAAAACATTTCGTTGTTGTTGTTTTTGTATTATTTCAAAATTTTGTAATCCCCATTCGGTTTGTTGTTGTTTTTGTTGTTAGTGGTTTCCGCTTTCGCCAAACTTACTGCGACTGCTGCTATTGAGCAACATCTTTTGACCTTTTTTGTGGAACAACAAAACGCAAGAATTGTCTTGTCCACTCTCTATCTCCCTCTCCTCTCTCTCTTTCACTAGGGCACTCACACACAACACTCTACCTGTCAGCAGCAGCTTTGCTTGGCAGATGTATATTTTTGGTAAACACACAATAGACAACCCACCAGGCCATCCAGCAAAGCAACACCATGGCTTTTGTGAATGGCATGCCTTGTTTTGTTTTTCTTTTTTTTCACACGTTTCTCCACTCATTTTATACCTTGAATTTTTGTTGAAGTATTCCTCCTTTTCATGATTAGCTTTGTTTTCTTTCACCGTTGCTTTTTATATTCCACGATGATCATATTAACAATTCACATCACACGAAAAATTAGGCGCCTTTTTTGTTGTTGTGTGCAATCGCACAACGAAAAATGAACAACAACAACCCGAGAAACACAAACAACAAACGCATGCACCAGACGCGACGGTTAGACGTTTACACGTTTATAAGTGACCCGACGTTACGTTGTTCACCGTTTAAATTTTGCCAAATGACTGACTGTGACTGAGAGAAGGCAAAAGGCAAACAGCTGGATGGCTTTGACAGCTTTGACAGGGATATAAAGATCGATAATTGAACAATCGATAAATGGCAAAGGAAAGCAGTGAAACAAAACAAATCGTAGGGAATTATTATTGAAATTTATTTTAATAAAAAAAGTAGATTCGGGAAAAATATTTTTTAATGAAATTACGCCTATATAGACACACATATATATTCTTTAATAAATCTACACTTTTAAAGGATTCCAAAAACCCACCTCCATAGGGTGTCAAAAATGGGTATTCTTTAATAAAACCACGCATATGCAGGCCCCTTAAAAATATTCTTTAATAAAACTACGCCTATGTAGGCTCCTTAAAAATAATCTTTAATAAAACCAATCCTATGTAGGCTCCTTAAAAATAATCGTTATTAAAATCACACCTATGTAGGCCCCTTAAAAATGTTCTTTAATAAAACCACGCCTATGTAGGCCCCTAAAAAATATTCTTTAATAAAACCACGCCTATGTAGCCCCTTAAAAATATTCTTTAATAAAACCAGGCCCATGCATGCCCCTTAAAAATATTCTTTAATAAAACCCCGCCTATGTAGGCACCTTAAAAATATTCTTTAATAAAACCACGCCTATGCATGTCCCTTAAAAATATTCTTTAATAAAACCACGCCTATGTAGGCCCCTTAAAAATATTCTTTAATAAAACCACGCCTATGTAGGCCCCTTAAAAATATTCTTTAATAAAACCACGCCTATGTAGGCCCCTTAAAAATATTCTTTAATAAAACCACGCTTATGCATGCCCATTTTGGTTTGGAGAATTTGTTACCCAATGAGAATCCAAAATACCATATTACAGTCACTTCGCTTGAAACATGTGCCTGAAATCCACAAAATATCGAATATTGAAATATGGGAGGTTAGATTATATGGCCACTACCTTGAAAACTGAACCAATATTTAATTTGGGCCCTAAATATCCCTCTGAAAAAATTAATTAAAAAAATCCAAATATCGCCACATGTGATTCGCCTTCTTTAACGTTCGGTAATCGTATTGTTGCTTTACACCCTTATTCGTAACATGGTGTGTCGTAGTGTGTGTGTTCAGTACCAAACCACCTCGTCGTTGAATAACCTATTCCTTCCATACACTGATCAGATTATCCCGGTCTGACAGGACACCAGCTCAAAAATGTTGAGGCAACTACTACGGATATCTTCCAAAAATACCATCACCAACAACAACGTATTAAAATCTTGCACCCAAATGCAATTTTATGTTACGGAACCGCGCGAACATCAGCCCGAAACCCAACAAAAAGAAGACTCTCCCCATGCCCTTTTCTCCAAATACAGCCCGGAGGATGGTGAAAAAATCCTTAAAAGCCTTAACAATTACAATCTAAAGGAGCTTCTGAGGTAGGTCATTTTCAGGATTGGAGAATTTTTTCAAACTTTCTAATTTTTTACACCCATTCCAGTTACGACATTACCAAAGGCAGGGCCAATAAGCTATTGGCATGGCGTATGCGTAATGGTTTACTCTCCAATTTATCCGATATATTTTTGGTAGAAGGTTTTGGTCCCAAGGTGGCCGATAAATTCTATCAAAGTCTGTTGCAAGACCCCACTACCACTGAAGATGCTGGGGAATTGGGTAAAACAAATCGTGCGAGGACAGCACCATTTATCACGCCCACCATAACACCGGAACAACAAATGCAAATCAAATCATGTGTTTCGGTTCGGGTGGGTGTCAATAGTGTGACCTGGTCTCGATTACAGTTGCCCCCAGCGGATAGTAATGAACCATGTCAATTGACCCATTGGCATCATCATGAGATCTCAGAGAAAAAATTACATTTACACGAACTAATACAGCGATGCTTGTATGTGAATCATATGATTCCAGATGCCGATTGTTATCTCTTTGAAAATCCCCAAATGGCTCAGGCCAGCAACAATCCCGGCAGTGTGGAACAGCAGAATATAAATATACAAAAGGCTCAGGTGACAGCCGTGATGGGGTATGCCTTGGCTTCACGACACAATGCACACCAGGAGACTAATACCAACAATGAAGAGGAGGGGGAGGTGGAGTCCAATACCTCTCCCAAATCTGCCCTACTTTTCTATGTTCGACGTTTCTTGACAGCCCGCCTCTTTAACCACTTGGTCGGCACGGAACGCATTTCATCCGAGGACACCATCATAAATATGATGCGTACCTATTATAATATCAACGATCTAGTCATTGATGAGGAGGCGGAATTAAAGCCCCAGGTTGCAGCAGCACATGCAGCTACGGGGTCTGCAGATGAAACATCAAATAATAATACCTCCATAAGGGGCAATGTCCAATTTCCCATGGAACTGAGGCATATGTTTTCCAAATCATTACGTTATCATCGGGAATTTCTGGGTCAGGCCTTACTTTTAAATCTGGCCTTTGTACGATTGGTTTTACTACAAGATCCCGAAAGTATAGCTAAGGTTTCGAGGGGTAATAAAACGAAAAATGGTACAACAAATACGGAAATTTAAAATGTTATTTTGTGTATTTTACAAATTTTATAAAATAAATTGTTGTTGTTGTATTTTTTATTAAAAGTGGAGATTTTTTCACAGCCATAATCGGGGAGGGGATTTTTTAAATATTTGGTATTTTGGGTTTTTTTTTGGCGTAGACCCGAATTGTCTATAATTTGGTATTACCAAAAATTATCAATATTGGTCCATTTTAAGGGTAGTCCCCATATAATGTTACATCCGAACATTTGCTTTTTGGAGAATTCAGGTTCGATTTTCAATCGATTCTGCTTTATTTCGGTACTTTGGGTTTTCATAGTGTAGAATATCTTCCTACTAAGAATTATTAATGTTGGTCCATTTTTTACAGTTGTCTCCATATAACTGTACCTCCATTTTTCGGTATTTTGGGGATTTTCGGCACATTTTTTAACCGATTTGGCTGCAATTTGGTACATTGTGTTCTCATTGGGTAGCAAACCTCCCTACCAAAAATGTTCGATATCGGCCCACTTTTTAGGATAGTCCCCATGTAAAGGTACCCCAAAATGTTCGATATTTTGGCGATATTATGCATGTTTTTTAAACGAATTGGCTTCAAATTTGTTATTTTGAGTTTCCTCCTACCAAAAATTATCAATATTGGTCTATTTTTAAGGGTAGTAAGAGTTACCTCCAAATTTTACTTTTTGGAGATTTTAAGTAAGTTGTTTGAACCGATTTGTCTATAATATGGTATTTTGGATTCTTAATAGATAGCAAATCTCGTTATCAACAATTATTACGATTGGTCCACCTTTAAGGGTAGCTCCCATATAAGTTTACCCTCCAAAGTTCGTTTTTTGGAGTTTTTAGCACGTTTTTCGAATCAAATTGGTTGTAGTTTGGTATTTTGGGTTGTCATTAGGTAACAAACGCTCTACCAAAAATTATAAATAAGGGTCCACTTTTGGGGGTAGCTCCCAAATAAGCCAACCACAAAATTTCGATATTTTGGCAGTTTGGACACGTCTTTGAATCGAATAGCCTGTAATTTTGTATTCTTATTGGGTGTCAAAACTTCCCACCAAAAACTATTGAAATCGCTCCACAATTTAAGATAGCTCTCACACAAAGTTAGCTCCTAAATTTCGATTTTTGAAGATTTTAGGCTCGTTTCTCAATAGAATTGTATAGAATTTGGTATTTTGTATTCTCATTAGGTAGCAAATCTCCATACCAAAAATGATCAATATTTGACCATATAAAGCTCCATTCAGGCACCTATAAAGACTCCTTTCAGGTATTTATAAAGACTCTTTCCTACTTGCCTATAAATCTTCTCGTTTAGAGGTCTTTCTAGGCATCTATAAAGACTATTTTCTAGTTTAGTCGCCTATAAATACTCCCTTCAAGGCCTCCCAGCCGTCTATAAAGGCTCCTTTCTAGACTCCTTTCAGGCGCATATAAAGTCTTATTTCAGGCACCGATAAACCCTTCTTTCTAGGCCTCTATAAACACTTCTTTATAGACGCCTTTTAAGAATACTTTATAGTCGCCTTTTAAGAATGCTTTCAGGCACCTATAAAGACTCCTTTCAGGCAACTATAAAGACTCTTTTGAGACCTTTCTAGTCGCCTATAAATTCTTTTTTTAAAGTCCTCTATAACGAATGTATCTTAGTCGTTTTTAAAGACTCGCATATAAAGACTCCTTTCAGGTACCTATAAAGACTCCTTACCTTACCAGGTACCTATAAAGACTCTTATAAAAATATAATTTCAGTCGCCTAAAGCCTGTTTTTCGTTCGTCTGTAGGTGCTAATTCCGAGCGTCTATAAGACACCTTTCCCGCCTTCTTTTGTGTCTTCTATTAAATCCTTTTCGTGGGACCTTCCTATATTTTTCCCCACCTTCACATTTTGTTTAATCGAATTTTGTGAACTTCGTGAACTCAACGAACTAGCTAGCTAGCATGAATATATCGGTACATAGTTCCGATCGTTCATTTGTTCACCGCGGAGTTCGTTTCGTTCGGTTTGAACTAGTTCTCTGTCGTTCGTTCAGCGGAACGATACAGCTCTAGAGTAAACACGTCACAAGAAAGGAAAGGAAAAAAAAACACCACACGTAAAATCCAAAAATTTAGAACTCAATTAATTATTAGTAGATCCAAACGGAGGAAAATAACCTGTAAAAGCTAAATTTAATTAATTTATTTTATAATTAATTAAAACAAATTTGGAACCACTCCAGCAAAAAATACAACGAAGCCAGAACACCAATCTAACACAAAGAATATATTCCAAAATTTCCAACAACAACGAAAGGAAAAAAGAACACACATTTGTTCGTAACCCCCCGCCAACCAAGCACCTATTGTCATTTGATTGCCTAGCTAACATCCACCAGACGACAGACACATTTTGAGCCCCCCTTCAAAAAGAGCTGATGAAATATAATTAACAAAAAACAACAACTAATTGTTTCGGAATCGAATTGGCAAACATACACACCCATCAGCCGTTGCAGCAGAATCATCCACAGAATCATCGATATGGCCAACCAACAATCAGCGGGACCCACAAAACAACAAATGGAGGCGGTCTTTAGTCGCCTTAGATCCCAACCTGCAAATAAAGTAAGTTTCCCTAACAAGGTTCTACTACTTAGCGGAAGAAGAAGCAGAAAAAGAAGAAGTAGACGGTCGAGGTTAAATCAGGTTATGAGTTAGCTTACAAGGTCAATTATATATTTTGATCTATATAGCGTTTTTATAGTAGTGACCCTGATCTATTGGGGGTAAGGGTAGTAAAATGGTAAAAAAGAGGCTTTATAGGTGAGGGGTATATGGAGGAGAGTCTTTATTGAGGAAAAGAAAAGAGGCGACTATATGGGGCTATAAAGGAGTCGTTATAGGTGCCTGAAGGGAGTATTTATAGGTGCCTGAAAGAAGTCTCTATAGGGGCTGAAAAGGAGTGTTAAAAGGCGACTATAATGGAGCCTTTATAATGGGCTAGAAAGGAGGGTTTATAGGCATCATGTAGAAAGGAGGTTTATCAGGTACCCTTTATGGGTACCTGAAAAGAGTCTATAGGTGCCTGAAAGGAGCCTTTATAGACGCCTAGAAAGGATTATTTATAGGTCCTTGAAAGAAGTTTTTATAGACGCCTAAAAGGAGTCTTTTGAGGTAATCTTATAACGGAGCTACCCTTAAATGTGGACCGATTTTGATAATTTTTGTTAGGAAGGTTTAACACCTGATGAATATCCGAAATACCAAATTACAGACAATTCGATTAAAAACCTGCTTAAAATCTCCAAAAATCGAAGGAGGTAACGTTATATGGGAGCTACCCTGAAAATTGAACCGTTATTAATAATTTTTGGTATGGACATGTGAGACCCCATTAAAACTTGAAATACTAAACTGCAGCTAATTCGGTTGAAAATCATGCCTAAGCCGCACGAAATACCGAAATTTTAAGGTTTCCTTATATGGGAGCTACCCTTAAAAGTGGACCGATTTTTGATAATTTTTGTTGTAGAGGTTTGACACACAATCAGTATTCAAAATACAAAATTACAAATAATTCGATATAAAACTGCTTAAAGTCTCCATAAATCGAATTTTGGGAGGTTAAATTATATAGGAGCTACCCTTAAATGTGGACCGATTTTGATAATTTTTGGTGGGCAGGTTTGACACCCAATGAGAATCCGAAATACCAAATTACGGACAATTCGATTAAAAAAATGTGCCTTAAATCTCTAAAAATCGAAATTTGGGAGGTAAAGTTATATGAGAGCTTCCCTAAAAATTGCAATAATATCGATCATTTTTGGTAGGATGATGTGACACCCCATGAGAACCCAAAATACCAAATTACCGTTATTAATAATTTTTGGTAGGAAGGTTTGACGCCTGATGAGAATTCGAAATAGCAAATTACAGACAATTCGATTAAAAACCCCTGCGTAAAATCTCCAAAAATCGAACATCCGCCTTTTATACCCGATCATAATTTTATTTTAATTTATTATTTTTTATTTCCAGGCCTGTTTTGATTGTGGTGCCAAGGCACCCACCTGGGCCACTGTTACCTATGGTGTTTTCATTTGTATCGATTGTTCCGCGGTACATCGCAGTTTGGGTGTCCATTTGACCTTTGTACGTTCAACTAATTTGGATACAAATTGGACATGGCTGCAGTTGCGTCAAATGCAAGTTGGCGGTAATGCAAATGCCAATGCCTTCTTTCGTCAACATAATTGCAACACAACAGATGCTCAGCAAAAATATAATTCCAGAGCAGCACAATTGTATCGCGATAAATTGCAGCAATTAGCCCAGCAGGCAATGAAGGTGCATGGGACAAAGGTGAGAACGATTTTTAATTGTTATATTTTTTGTTTTGTTCCCGTTTTTGTTAATTTTGTTAAACTAACATGTTTGATTTTGCTTTCAAATTGGGTTTCAAACTAATCTCTACCCTCCATACCCCCTGTATAAAAAAAAACCCCATTGCAGCTCTTTTTGGATGGTACATCGGAGAAACCCGAAAACAATGATAACAACAAAGAAGTGGACTTCTTTGAACAATGCCATAATGATAACAATAAGGACACGTTTAATCATGATAATAACAATACGCAAAGCAATATTGAAAAGGTAAGTAAAATACAAGTTTAAATAAAAACAACAACAATTACGAATGCAATGCATGTTGTTTTGTGTTATTGGTTTTTTTGAAAACTCTTTAAAATTCTGATATTAATACCGAATACAAATCTGCTTCTTCTTCTTTACCAGATTGATATCTCCTTGAAGCCCTCAACACCAACACCCACCGCTGATAAACAACCACAATTGAATGCTGGTGCTCCAAGTGTTGATCTTTTAAATTCCGTGGTGAATACACCAACATCGGGGGGTACACCCTCAATTGGTGTACGCAAAATACAACCCAAAAAGGGTGGGGTAAGTTGTCCGCAAATATATTAAAAAAAAAAAAAAACAATTGTTCTAATTTTCATTTTCCACCCCTCTTCACAGTTGGGCGCCCGCAAAGTTGGCGGCCTGGGTGCCACTAAAGTCAAAACCAATTTTGCTGAAATTGAACAACGTGCCAATATGGCCAATCAGCTCAAGGAGTCTCCAATTGTGCCTGATAAACCTTTAAGTGCGGAAGAGGAAATCGAATCGGTTGCCAGCATGCGTTTAGCCTATCAAGATCTATCGTTGAAGAAGAGCCAGGAAGAGGCCCGAATGAAAAATATCGATCCCATTAAGGCCAAACAAATGGAACGTTTGGGTATGGGTTTCAATTTGAAGGGGTAAGTTGCAAGGAAATGTTGAGGTTACCTTATATGGGAGCTACCTTTAAAAGTGACCGGATTTTGATAATTTTTGGTGGGAAGGTTTTTGACACTCAATGAGTATTCAAAATATCAAACTACAGACACTTCGATTCAAAAAACGTGCCTAAAAGCTCCAAAAATCGAAATTTGGGAGATAACGCTATATGGGAGATACATCGAAAAGTGGACCAATATTGATAAGTTTTGTGTATGGACATGTGACACCCCATGAAAACTCAAAATACCAAAGTACCGCTAATTCGGTTGAAAATCGTGACTAAGCCCCTTGAAATACCGACATTTTGGGGTTTACCTTATATGGGAGCTACCCTTTAAAGTGGATCGATTTTGATCATTTTTGGTGGGAAGGTTTGATACCCCATGAGTATACAAAATATGAAATTACAGACAATTCGATTCAAAAAATGTGTCTAATATCTCCAAAAATCGAAATTTGGGAGGTAATGCTATATGGGAGCTACCCTAAAAAATAGACCGATATTTATAATTTTTGTTATGAAGATGTAACATCCTATTAGAACTCAAAATACCAAATTACAGCTAATTCGGTTGATAATAGTACCTAAGCACCCCGAAATACCGAAATTTTAAGGTTACCTTATATGGGAGCTACCCTTAAAAATTACCCAATTTTGATAATTTTTGGTGGAAGGGTTTGACACCTCATGAGTATACAAAATATCAAATTACAGACAATTCTATTCAAAAAATGTGTCTAATATCCCCAAAAATCGAAATTTGGGAGGTAACGTTATACGGGAGCTACCCCGAAAAAGGGCCGATATTTATAATTATTGGTATGGAGATTTGTTAGCAAATGACAATAAAAAACATCAAATTACAAGCAATTCGTTGAAGAACGTACCCTAAACACCCAGAATATCGAAATTTTGAGGTTACCTTATATGGGAGCTACCCCGAAAAGTGAACCAATCTTAATAATTTTTTATAACGAGATTTGCTATCTATTGAGAATTCAAAATATCAAATTACAGCCAATTCGGTTTGAAAACTTGCTCAAATTCCTCAAAAATCGTAATTTGGGACGTAATCTTATATGGGAGCTACCCCGAAAAGTGGACCGATATTAATAATTTTTTGTAGGGAGATTTGCTACCCAATGAGAATGCAAGATACCAAAACATAGCAGAATCGGTAGAAAATCAATCCTAATCTCACCAAAAAAGAGAAAATTTGAAGATAACATTATGTGGGAGCTACCCTAAAAAGTGGACCAATATCGATAATTTTTGGTAGGAAGATGTAACACCTCATGAAAATTGAAAATACCAAATTACAGGCAATTCGGTTGAAAAATGTGCCCAAGCCCCCCACTTCTATACTACCTTCCTAATGATTTTTAGCCTCTGAATTTATTTTCTAATTCCTTTTTCCATTTATTTTTCTCTTTTTCTCCTTTCAGCTCTGATATTTCCCATTCCGTTTTGAGTGACATGGAGACCATACAACAGGCTCCGGCCCCAAAATCATCGGCCATCACATCCTCATCATCGAAAATGTCGGCATTCGATAATGATAGTTTCTTTAATGATTATTCCACCAGTATGTATAGTGGTAGCGGCAATGGAGGTTTCTCCAACTCCTCCTCCACATCGAATAAAATCGATAAACAAGAATTGGAAATGATGGGCTTTGAGACAATCGAACCCATTGGCTCGTCTCATTCAAATATTACATCGATGTTTAGTGGTGGTGCAGCAGCGGATACCAAACCCAAAACCCCAACAACTTCCGTGAGCAGCAGCTATTCCCGTAAACCTGGCCCCCAATCGATTAGCAAACAAAGCTATGAGGAAAATTCGGCCCAAAAGAAATTCGGCAGTGCCAAGGGTTTTGGCTCCGATCAATTCTTTAATGATGGCCAATCGCGTGATGATATTTCCTCGAATTTGTCAAGATTCCAAGGTTCATCATCGATATCATCGGCTGATTATTTTGGTGATGGTTCGAGTCAAAGTAGCCGAGGGGGTTCAAGGGGTAATGGTGGGTATTTGGATTTTTTTTTAATTTTTTTTTAATTTTTTTTAATGGAATTTTTGTTGTCGTTGTTTTTTATAGCCTACAACACCGGTGTGGTGAACTTCCAGGCCCCCGATTTGGATGATGTCAAGGAAAGTGTACGCCAGGGTGTCCACAAAGTTGCCGGCCGTCTCAGCAATTTGGCCAATGATGTTATGTCTTCGCTGCAGGATAAATATGGTTACTGATAGTGTTTAGTTTTGGGATTTTGTTTTTTATAACAACAACAATATAAATGTTTTGCTTTAGTTAATATGTAATTTTTTTAAATTTAAATTTTTTTTAATTTCAATTTTTTTTTTAATTTCAAAAAAATGTAATCCTCCCTTCCCCCCCTCTATGTCCATGATATTGTATTGTTAGTAGTATTTTAAATATTTTCTTCATTGCCTTTAGATTTCAAAACAACACCAATACCTATTTTCTTCTTCTTCCTTTCTACTGGGTATAACCACCATTAAAAAAAAAAAACAAAATGAAAGAAATGAAAAAAAAATAATTAAAAAATTCCATTTTTTTAAATACTAAGAGAGTTTTTATTATAATTAAATAAAAAATGTTTTCAGTTCAAAACATGCTGTCAATATACATACATATAAACATGAATATTAAAACAACAAAAAATATAAATAATAAATAAAAATAAACGTAATTATTACTTTTAATTAAAAAAACCCGAATATATATGCGGAACAAAAAGTGCGATACACTGAAAAAAATCCAAAACTTATATGCGAAAAACCCTCAACGTATAGTGCACCTCTTTAACAAAAAAAATCTGTTATGTTATATACTATATATATATATATTTAGCTATACAACAACAAAAAGAAAAATGTATATGTAAACAATGAAACCCTATAAAAAAAAACTTTTGAACCACGATGATTATAATAATAAAATCAACAAAACAATATTGAACTTCCCATTTTGAAAAAAATAAAATATTTTTTAATTTTTTCGTAGACTATAAGAAATATGTAAATCGTTTGAAAAACTTCCTTAAAATCCCCAAAAAAATCGAATTTAAAAGTGATCCGATTTTGATAATTTTTGGTGGGAAGGTTTGACACCCAATGAGAATCCATAATACCAAACTACAGCCAATTCGATTCAAAAATGTGCCCAAAATCTGAAAAAATCGAAATTTTATAGATAACTTTGTGTGGGAGCTACCCCTAAACGTGAACCAATTTTGATAATTTTTGGTGGGCAGGTTTGATACCCAATGAGTATACCAAATACCAAATTACAGACAATTCGATTCAAAAACATTCCTAAATTCTTCAAAAATCGAAATTTGGGAGGTAACCTTGTGTGGGAGCTACCCTTTAAAGTGGACCAATTTTGATCATTTTTGGTAACGAGATTTGTTATCCAATGACAACCCAAAATATCAAATTACAGACAATTTGAGTCATAAACGTGCCTAGAATCACCAAAAATCGAAATTTGGGAGGTAACCTTATCTTCTCCCAAAAGTGGACCAATATTAATAATTTTTGGTAGGAGGATTTGTTACCCAATGACAACCCATAAATCCAAATTACAGACAATTCGCTTCAAAAAAGTGCCGAAAATCTCAAAAAATCGAAATTTGGAGGGTAACCTTATATGGGAGCTACCCTAAAAAATTTACCAATATTGACAATTTTTGGTGAGTAGGTTTGACAGCCAATGTGTATACAAAATACCAAATTGCAGACAATTCGTTTCAAAAAAGTGTCGATAATCTTAAAAAATCGAAATTTGGAGGGTAACCTTATATGGGAGCTACCCTAAAAAGTGGACCAATATTAATAATTTTTGGTATGGAGATTTGACACCCAATAAGAATAAAAAATACCAAATTACAGACAATTCGATTTACAAACGTGTCTGAAATCTTCAAAAATCGAAATTTGGGAGGTATCCTTATTTGGAGGTATCCCTAAAAGTGGTCCAATTTTGATAATTTTTTGTGGGCAGGTTTGGCACCACATAAGTATACAAAATACCAAATTGCAGACAATTCGATTAAAAAATGTACCTTAAATCTCCAAAAATCGAAATTTGGAGGGTAACGTTATATGGAAGCTACATTGAAAAGTGGACCAATATTGAAAAATTTTGGTATGAAGATTTGATAGTCAATGAAAATCCAAAATACGAAATTACAGACAATTCGGTTGAAAAACGTACTCAAAACACCCATTATACCGAGATTTTGAGGTTATCTTGTATGGGAGCTATTCTTAAAGTATTGATAATTTTTGGTAACGAGATTTCCTATCTATTGAGAAATCAAAATATCAAATTACAGCAATTTTGGTTGAAAAATTTGGCCAAACTCCCAAAATATCGAAATTTCGGAGGTAAGGTTATATGAGAGCTGCATCGAAAAGTCGACCGTTATTAATAATTTTTGGTATGGAGATTTGCTACCTAATGAGAATCCAAAATACCAAATTAGAGTCATTTCGGTTGAAAAACTTGCCCAATCTACTAAAATATCGAAATTTCGAAGGTAACATTATATGGGAGCTACCCTTAAAAGTGGACCAATTTAGATAAATTTTGGTATGGAGATTTGTTACCCACTGAGAATCCAAAATACCAAATTATAGGCAATTCGATTCACAAAGGCGCCCTAAAATTTTTGAAAAATTTCGTAAATTTTTTTGGAAATCAAAAGACAAGATTTTTAAAGGATACAATATTTTATTATTTTTTTTGTTCGTTTTTTTTTTGTTTTTAGTTTTCGATTTCGTTATTACAATTGGACTAAATTTGAAAAAAATTCGAAAAATTAAAAAAGTCTGTTCATTTCTTTAAAAAAATCAGGGCAGAGAATTATGGCTTAGAAAAAAATATGTGTGTGTGTTGACAAATGTGCATGTGTGCGTGAATTGGTGTGCACTTAATGGAATTTGCCGGGACGAACACGGGCACGTACGGTATCAGGAGAACCATAAGCGATGGCATGGCTGGTAGCCGAACCACCTTCACCGGTGCTGAAGGAGTTGGCAATGGCAATGGCGCCACCGCTGGTGCCACCGAAGTTAATTGGGAAGAAGGTACCGGCAGGCAATGGTTTATCAGCCTTAGGAGCAGCAGCTGTTGGGGCCTTGGCGGGTTTCTTAACGGCTGGGCGGCGAGCTGGAGCTACGGGCACTTCGTATTCATCCTCCTCATCGGCAACTTCTTCCTCTTCAACAGATTGATCCAATTCAACGTAGACCTTCTTCTTGGAGGGCAAATAACGTTTGGCGGGCTTGGCAACAGGAGCGATGGGAGCGGGGGCGGGCAATTCAGCGGCGGCTACAGGGGCTTCAGCGACCTCAGGAACTTCAGCAGCGGCGGCTGGTTGTTCAGCTTCATAGACAGCGGCTTCTTCAGCGGAGGCGGCAACAGCGGATTCTTCAGCGGCAGCTTCGAAGTTATAGTCACGTGGAACCTTGGCAGCTTCATCGGCAACTTCATTTTCTTCGGCCACAATGTCAACTTCGGCGGGTACAGCGGCAACGGGAACAACAGGTACAGCTTCACCCGAGGCGGGGTAGGCTTCAGCTTCGCTCAACACCTCTTCACCATGTTCGACGGAAACATCAACAGCGGGACCTGCGGCGGCAACATCAGCTTCTGCGTGATTACAATCTTTGGTTTAGAATCGGAAGGAAATAGGAGGTTAGAGAATATTGGGGGAGAGGGATGCGAGTTCGTCTTACCTTTCAAATAGGTACCAGTGGCAACGGTCTCACCGGCTACCAAAGCTTCGGCGGCCTGGGTGGAGCGAGCAAAGGGACGGGCTGGCTGAACATATTGGACGTACATCATGCGCTGGGGAGCGGTGTAGTAGGCAGTGGGCTGTTGATAGTAAACCATCCCTAGAGAGAGAGTAAAGAGAGACAGAGAGAGAGAGAGTGAGATGGTGAGAGAGGCAACATTTAATAGTGGAGACTAAATTGAGAGATATTTTTTTTTCTTGAGGAGACAATGACGAAAGTGGAGACTTTTTGAGAAATTGGAAACTTTTTGGAGAAAATGTAGATTTTTTGAAAAAGTGGAGACTTTTTGAAAAAGTGGAGAAAGTGTGGATTTAGAGAGAGAGAGAGAGAGAGTGAGATGGTGAGAGAGGCAACATTTAACAGTGGAGACTAAATTGAGAGATATTTTTTTCTGGAGGAGACAATGACGAAAGTGGAGACTTCTTGAGAAATTGGAAGCTTTTTGGATAAAATGTAGATTTTTTGAGAAAGTGGAGACTTTTTGAAAAAGTGGAGATTTTTTGAGAAAGTGGAGATCTGGTGAAAAAGGGGATTTGTTAGAGAAAGTGGAGACTTTTTGAGAAATGGGATTTGGTTAAAATTATTTAAATAATGTGAAGACTTGGTCAGATGTACTAATAAAATTTGTAGAAAATTTCAAAGTTGTTTGAAAAAAAGTGGAGACTTCTTAATTTTTTTTCAAAAAATGGAGACTTGCTCAAATATATGTTTTAGGACTTTTAAAAATCTCTCAATAAATTGACGATTTGATTAAAAGTATAAAAAAAATTTGGAGTCTGAGTCCGATGTACTAATAAAATTGTAAAAAAGGGTAGACTTCCTAATTTTTTGTTGTCAAAAAATGTGGAGACTTTTTGAAGTCTTCCAAATATACTGGAGACTTGGTTAGATATACAAATAAAACTGGTATAACATTTCAAAGTCGTTTGAAAAAAGTGGAGACTTCTTAAAAAGGGGTTTTAAAAAAATTTTGGATACTTTTTTAATATTTAAAAAAAATGAACAGGAATGAATAACTATTTTAGGATTTGTGGGCTTAATAAAAATTATTTTAAAATTTTGGAGACTTTAAAAAAATTCTCCAAAAATTGGAGACTTGGTTCAAATTATTTTAATAAGTTGAGACTTTGTTAATATCATTTAAAAAATGGAGGCTTTGTAAAAAATGGAAAATTATTTAAAAATAGTGGAGACTTCTTATTTTTTTTTCAAAACTATGAAGAATTTTCCATAATTTTATTTTAAAGTGGAGAGTTGGTCAAAAGTATTAACTGAAGATTATTGCAAAATTGTTAGAAAAAAATGTGGAGACTTTTTAATGTGGCTACTTTTAATTATTCAAAAATTGTGGAGACTTCTTAATTTCTTTTCGAAACTATGAAGATTTTTTCATTTATGTTTTACAGTGGTCTAAAGTTTTAATGGAAGATTATTTAAAAATTGTTTGAACAAATTTGGAGACTTTTTAGTTTTTTTACAAAAAGTCTCCACTTTTTGTTAAAATTATTAAAAAAATGGAGACATTGTCAAAAATCTTTTCTAGAACTTATTTTCTGAAAGAAAAATATTTAGAAATTGTGGAGACCAGACTCTAAAAAATTGGAGACTTGGTTAAAATTTTTAAAAAAGTGGAGACTTTTAAGTAAATTTTCCATATAATGTGAGATCTTTTTTAAAATTATTTTAAAAATGTGGAGACTTGGTGAAAAACGTAACAAATTTAGCTATGAAAAAGTGTAGACTTTTTGAAAATTTCAAATTTCCTTCAACATTATAGTGATGTAATTTGTAGAGTTTTATTATAAGACACTCGGAGCTGGATTTTTTCACATCAAAAATTTTTTGGAGACTTTTTTCTGAACAATTTTTTTGGAGTGTAATTTTTTTACATTTTTGTAACAAAAATTATGATTTTCCACCACACATTTTTTTTAATTTTTTAACACTTTTTCACAATATTTTTTTTTTGAATTTTTTTTCACTTTAAATATTTTATAAAAAATTTTATTTAAAAAAAATAAAAAGAATATCACATACTTTTCTTGGCTGGCAAGGCACTGCCGCTGGCAACAAGGGCCACAATGGCGATCAAGGCAACACTGAATTTCATTGTGTTCGAGTTATGGAGTATCCTTCAAAAAAATTTGATTTACACTCGAAAAAATTATTTCGTAATTTCGTATTTTTTTCACCGATCAACACTGGAGCTAAACTTAACTCTTAAGTTTCCACCAAAGAAATGATGTCTTGACCATGATTTGTGTTAGATTTATATAGCGGCGACGAGGCAATGAGAAGGCAAATGAAAAAAAAAATACAAAAATAAAAAAGTGTCAACCAAAAAGCAACAACAACAAACATTAATGTCCGCTTAAATGGCAAAAAAATCGCACATATCAATTTTGCCGTTCGCTCGCTCTATTCCAATTCGGCATATTCTTCCAATAGTTTTTTTTGTTGTTGTTGGTTTCTTCTTCTTTTTGTTTTTGTGGGATTTGTGGGCTACTCTACTTTGCTCTACCCATGATCATGATCGGTAGCCGGTAGCGTCATCATCAATCGCCCAATAATCACCCACTTAACATTCAGGGAATGTTCTCACCAGCTACTCAGCCAGCCGGCGAGCTAAGCGAGGCAACTCCATTACCATAATGAAGAAGAGCGGATCCCATGCTTAATACTGAATCGTATCTGTCTTAGTATTACCTTGTTTGCATGTGGAGCTAGTTTTACAAGGCATGGATTTTTTTAAAAATATTTTTTCAAGTAACCACAAGGCGTGGATTTTTAAAAAAAATCAGTTAAGATTTTCCCTAAGATACCTAAATTTAGAAAAGTTTTCTTCAACAAAATTGAATTCAGCTATGTTTTGCTATAGAAAAAATGCTATTCAGCTAACTTTTATTAGGGATCAATTCATCTAAAATTTTCCAGAGAAAAGCTCAACTCAGCAACATTTTTCTAAGGAAAAACTCATCACGGCTAGTTTTTTTCTTTGGAAGACCAAATTCAGCTAACTTTTTCCATCGTGAAACGCAATTCAGCTAACCTTTTATATTGAAAAACGCAATTCAGCTAACTTTTTATATTGAAAAACTTAATTTATCAACATTTTTGTATAGACAATAGCAATAAAGTAGCATTTTTCTATAGAAAAGCTAAATTCAGCTACATTTTTCTATCGGTAAACTCAATTCAGCTAACTGTTATTAATGAAAAACAATATTTACCACCAGTTTTCTACCGATAAATTCAATTCAGCTACATTTTTCTTTTAAAGAAAGTAATCTCAGCTATTTTTATATATCGAAAACATAAATTCAGCTAACTTTTTCGGTACATAACTCAATTCAGCTAAAATTTTCTTTAGAAAAACTCAATTCAGCCAAATGATTTGTTCGAAAACATTAATTCAGCAACATTTTTCTATTAATGAACACAATTCAGCTGTTATTTTGTATTAAAAAACTCAATTTAGCTAACATTTTATATCGAAAAACTCAACCCCGGCATTAAAAATCTCAATTCAGTTATCTTTCTTCATCGAAATACTCAATTCAGCTAACATATGGAATGGAAAATTCAATTCAGCAACATTTTTGTATAGTTAAATGGAATTAATCGGCATATTTGTAAAGAAAAAGTAAATTCAGCATTTATGATCCGATTTGGATGAAATTTGGCACAAGTCACTTATTTGGCTCAAGGACGAACCCTATTGAAATTGGTGAAAATCGGTTCAGATTTAGATATAGCTCCCATATATATTTTCGTCGGATATAGGCATCAAAGTCCCTATATATCCTCCGATCTGCACGAAATTTGGCACAGCGTAATGAATAAGGTCTAGAATGATGTGTGTTAAGTTTCGTGAAAATCGGTTCAGATTTAGATATACCTCCCATATATATTTTCGTCCGATTTAATGTAAATGGTGCACCAAAGTCCCTATATATCCTTCGATGTGCACGAAATTTGGCACAACGTATTGAATTGAGGCTAAAATGATGTCTGTCAAGTTTCGTGAAAATCGGTTCAGATTTAGATATAGCTCCCATATATATTTTCGTCCGATTTTAGGTAAATATTGCATCAAAGTCCCTATATACCCTTCCATTTGCACGAGATTTGTCATATCGTACTGAACTAAGTCTAGAATGGTGATTGGTAAGTTTCGGGAAAATCGGTTCAGATTTAGATATAGCTCCCATATATAGTTTCGTCCGATTTTTGGTAAATATTGTAACAAAGTCCCTATATATCCTTCGATTTCCACGAAATTTGGCGTAGCATACTGAAATGAGTCTACAATGATGAGTGGAAAGTTTCGTGAAAATCGGTTCAAATTATGTTATAGCTCCCATATATAGTTTCGCCCGATTTTAGGTAAATAGTGCACCAATGTTGCTATATACCCTTCGATTTGCACGAAACTTGGCATAGCGTAATGAATTGAGTCTAGAATGTTGTGTATTAAGTTTCGTGAAAATCGGTTCAGATTTAGATATAGCTCCCATATATTTTTGTCCGATCTAAGGTAAATGGTGTACCAAAGTCCCTATATATCCCTCGATTTGCACGAAATTTGACATAGAGTACTGAATTAGATTCAGAATGATGTGTGACAAGTTTCGTGAAAATCGGTTCAGATTTAGATATAGCTCCCATATATATCTTCGTCCGATTTAAGGTAAATGGGCACCAAAATCCCTATATATCCTTCGATGTGCACGAAATTTGGCATAGAGTACTGAATTAGTTCCAGAATGATGTGTGTTAAGTTTCCTGAAAATCGGTTCAGATTTAGATATAGCTTCTATATCTGACCAAATGAAAAATTTAATATCGGTTGCAGAATGACATGTTTATGCATTCAATTTCAGATGTATTCTAACATCTGTTAGGATACATCTGTTGAATATACCCAAAGTGGTGAAGGGTATATATAGTCGGCCCTTCCGACTTTACTACTTTCCTTACTGTTTTTTTAATATGTTAACCATTTTTATGCTCTTCCATGATGTTACCAAACTATTTACGTCATCTAAATGAATCATAGCACTCAACATTCCATCGATCTTCTACTTCGAAGAAATAAATTCTCCTTGATATGGAAATTATTTTTTTGCTCCTCTTTTTTGTTCTTTAGTTGCATTTCAATTACCTACCCTACCATTTGTCATTCCGAGTGTCATCATTATTCATTCTATGACTATCACGATTCGAGTTATGCTCAGTGCGGTATTTCTATTTATAACTATATGATTATCCTTTTTGCAGTCGCTGGGCAGGAAAGTGCGTCAGAAATTCCTCTACATTCCGAAAAGGTAATCGACAGCGATTTGCGTTATATCACCATAAAATTCGTCGGAATAGTCAGAATCATTTAAAAATTAATTAAATGGAATAAAAAAATCGTACAGCAATAATCGCACAATAAACGCATGCGTTACGCATAATTATTACGCTGTGCGCCTTATGCAAAACTGCATTTCATGCGTAACCGAAAGTTTTTTCTCTTTGCCTCACTTTTTTGTTGCCTTCACGAAGTGAACACAAAAATGTCATTTCATATCGTCACGTGCTGCATGTTTAAACGTGTCTTAATTTGTTAATTAAAAAGTCATTATTATTGGTTGTTAAATACTTCGTCCCGCCCCCCTACACATAACACCGATGTGTGACGACGACTGACGTGTATTCGCGTCATGCATGGTGGCTGATGAGGATGATGACTCTGGTTGATATGGGCAAAAAACACAAGTCTCTGTCACTCTGTCCCTCGCTCTGTCGAGCTGTCAATAATGCAGTTCTTCTTTTACATGGCCAGATGTGTAAAGTTGCATAATTATGCAGAAATATTTCGCGTGGTAACGAGTTGCAAATCGGTACATGGTCGCAGGCTGGCGTATAAGTAACGACAGTAGCAATACGCACCAAAGGCCCTTATGTAAAACAGGTTCTTCATTTAAAAATATTTTTGTGTAACTAACATAAGCGTGGATTTTTTTAAAAATATATTTTGATCTAAGAGTCTAAGTTGAGCTAGAGTTGTTCTAGTGGATCTGGGGAGGCGCTTTTCGGAGTCACTGATTGCTGGAGAATGTTTATTAAGGACTTTATTTAGGCAATATCCGTTGACGGCATGATTCATCGCTCGAGTGTGCAGCTGTTTCAGACCTGCAGCTATTGACAATCTGTTTAGGTCGGATGGTATGACGTCTTGGATGTTTGGGCGGAAGTGTTTGATGTCCTTCCGTATGTGTCGTGGTGGAGCATCCTGCACCATTATGTGGTGGTTGGGGTGACTTGGCAGATGGCAGGCCAAAAGGAACTGTCTAGCAAGCAAGGCATTATGTTGCTGTACTGACAAGGATACTTGTCTCCTTATGAAGATGATCCACGCTCGACATCTTGACACATCCGCTAGCAATCCTTAGAGCACTATTTTAGGTCGTTTGAAGGTTGCGCCATTGGGTGTCGCTGAGGAATGAAGTCCAAACGGGGGCGGCATAGCTCAGTACAGAGCGACAAATGGCTTTGTACGACATGATGAGCGTCCCTTTATCCTTTCCCCAGGAGGTGCCTGTTAGAGCTTTCAGGACATTGTTTTTGCTGAGGACTTTCCTTTTGACATAGGCGGCATGCTTGGTGTAGTTAAGTAGGTTATCAAAAACTACTCCCAGTATTTGGGCTGTCTGAATTCTTCGGTCATCGACTATGACTATCAAGCCCTGCCATCACTATCATTGTCCAGGAATTTCAAAACTGTTGTCATTCGTTTTGTTTATGGCGGATATAAGGTATATAAAATATTTAATGAATGCTGAAATGGTTTCAAGTTCCACAGTTGGTTCGAGTCTACTTAACGTCTTGCGCGTTGACTACCATCAGCTTGGTCTTCTCGCCGTTTACTGCCAGACCCACTTTGGCAGACTCCTTCTCAAATTGATCAACGGTGGCTGTTACCGCTCTCAGTGTCCGACACATTATGTCGATGTCATCGGCGTCAGCGAGTAACATTTTCTGTTTGGTGTACAGAGTGCCATTTCTGTTCACCTTTGCGTCTCGTATGACCTTTTCCAGAAGGATGATAAAGAGATCACACGACAAACTGTAACCTTGTCTGAATCCTCGTTCGGTATTAAAGGGCTCCGAGAGGTCCATTTCCGACTTTAACTGCTGATCTTGTGCCACTTAAAGTTATTCTGCAGGCCGTATTAATTTTGCATGAATTCCAAATGGAGACATGGCTTTAAACACTCATGGTTGGATAGGACTGTCTTCGAAAACTTTAGCTACAATATGTGAGAGATGTGTCGTTGTGTTTTAGATGAGCTGTTTTTTCCAGGATTTTGGCAAGTGAAAATCTGGTCAATGGTGGATTTGCCAGGTCTGAAGCCGCATTGGTACGGTCCAATAATGTCATTGACCATTGGCTTCAGTCGTTCACACATCACACTAGATAGCACTTTATATGCGATGGGAAGGAGACTTATTCCTCTATAGTTGGCACATATCGTCTTGTCTCCTGTTTTGTGCATGGGACACAGTATGCTGAGGTTCCATCATTCCTCTAGCCAAATTGTACTAATCAGCTGGTGTATGCTCCTTATCAGCATCTGACCACTAGTCTTGAATAGTTCGGCTGGTAATCTATCGGCTCCTGCTGCTTTATTATTCTTCAGCCGATTGATTGCTTTTATGACCTGATCTTGGCTAGGTGGTATTCACTCTATACCATCATCTCTTCACCGTTACTATTTGATACCAGAAGTTTTTCAAAATGCTGCTTTCAGATCCTCAGCACACTGTCTGTATCTGTCACAAGGTTTCCTTCTTCTTTACGGGAGGATGTGCCTGCACCAAAGCCTTCGGTTTGGTGTTTTACCCGTTGGTAGAATTTTCTAACTTCATTCTGACTCCTGTACATCTCGATTTGCTCACACTCACGTCTTTCTTCTTCTTTTTTCTGAAAACACGTTTCTCGTCTCTCCTTTTCTTCCGATAATTCACCATTGCATTACGTGTTGCTACTGTCCGCAGGGTTGCCCTGTACGCTGAATTTTTTTAATTCAGTAGCATTACGACACTCCTGATCGTACCATGGGCATCTTGATGGTGGTTTTTGGTAACCAAGTGTTGCTTTTGCTGCAGTTTGTAGGGTGTGGGCAATTCTCTGACACTGTGCTTCGATATTATTATCGGGACAAGGGGTGCTTTCGTCAAGCTGTTGGGTAAGTTGAGCGGAGTAGGCCTCGGCTACCTGTTGTGTTTGCAGCTTTTCGACGTCGAGATTCCGTGTTGTGTACCTTGGCTGCCACAAGGTAATGGTCCAAATCGAAATTAGCTCCTCGGATCGATCGGACGTCGAAAAGACTGGATGAATGCCTTCCGTCTATCACAACATGATCAATTTGATTTCTCGTTGTTCGAATGGGGAGAAATCCTAGTGGTCTTGTGTATATCGAAATGCTTGACTCTGGTGCTGCTAACTACCATGTTTTTTGCTGCTGCGAAGTCAATCAACCTCATGCCGTTGTCTGATGTTTCTTCATGGAGGCTGAATTTTCCGACGGTGGGGCCAAAAATATTTTCCCTTCCGATTTTTGCATTAAAATCTCCTAGCAGAATTTTAATGTCATGGTCAGGGCAGCGGTCAAATGCTGTTTCTAGGCGCTCGTAAAAAATGTCGTTGGTCTGTTCATATTTATCTTCGGTCGGAGCATGGGCGCAAATGCGACTGATGTAGAAGAACTTCGTTTTTATACGGATTATAGTAATTCGCTCATCTACTGGAGTGAATCTGTAGACGAGGCCAGGCTTGTGGAATAATTGTTCGCATGGTGGCTACCAATATCTCGTATTCATGGCCAGCTTGTATACAGGGCGTAATCATTGATTTACTTACGAGAGCCTGCATGTTAGTCCTAATGGTTGTAGCTTTGGCTATGAAGCTGGGCAGAGGCTTTAGTCTGTACAACGTGCACACATTCGAACTGTGGTTCTACTGGTAATAGCTTTGGCTATGAACCTTTATAAGTTTGCGTAGGGGTCGTCAACATTATATGGTGTTTGGTTTTCTTTTTCTGGATGTGGTTTATTCAAATCGCGTAGGTCGGTTTTTCGGTGTGGAGTTGCATTACAACCGGGTGCCTGACCCATAGAAAGGCAGGAGTTTTTTCTACGCTTCTCATCCAAGGAGGTGATCGCGTCCATATACGTGTGATCGATTGGTACCTGCATTTCGGTGTGGGGGCGTTGGTTGACGCTTTGTATTAACTGGTGTTTACAGCACCGTGGGGTATTGGTTGGCTTATGACTACTGTCTGAAGTTATACGCACCCAAGGCCCTCAAGCATCTCTGTGGTATTGGTTGGCGTATGACTACTGTCAGAAGTTATACGCACCCAAGGCCCTCAATTAAAAATTGCTAGAATTTATAGGTTTTGAAGAAGTTTTTGTGTGTCTAATGATGCAGATTTAATATTGTCAAGGCCCTTTACTATATAGAACCCCAATACCTCACCTGTTAATATGTCTTTTCAATAAAATATGTCATGTTTCTGGTTTATCTTAAAGATAATAAATAAATTTTGTGTTTTTATTTTTGTAAAACATGAACATATGTCAGATAGTCCTTGTCATGCCATCATATCAAAATGAACCTCCATGGAATCGTTAATGACTTGGACGACAATGGCAACAACAACTATCAAAGCCGACAATAATCTAGGAATGTAAAAAGGAATTAGTTGTGCAAGAACCTAGGAAGTCATTGACACAATGTGCGGAATAAATTCACACTTATTCCTCGATGAGAGAAGTTTCAAATGGATTTGTTTTTGGTCTTGGTTTTTATTATGCCATGTGATTCATAGTTGGAGCATGGACATGATCAGGATAGTTCTGTGTGAGTTGTTCTTTTCATATAAAATTATAAATTCATAACATTTCTCCACAAAGTTGGAGATTGTCTCCAAAGTGTAACCGCAAAGAGAGAGAGATTAGATGGCCAGTAAAAAATATTTTTTCTAGCATAGTAATAAACATACAAATTATGCATAATAAAACAAAATTTTGTAACTCCATAATCGGAGTGTCCCGCAAAAAATTGTTCGAAAGTAAACAAACAAATAAAAACACCCACAAATGAAAATAAACCTCAACGAAGTCCAGTGTAAGCGTGCTGGTGTAAAAAGCAACCATCGCAGAATTTTAATTACAAATTACAGCATAAGTAAGTGGTGGACATGGGCTCGGAATGGCTACGGATGATTCACAGCCCCCCCATCAAGCAACCAAATGTGATGTAACAAATGATGAGTCGAAATTCTAGAAGGCGTTATAATTCAAGGCAATAAAAAATATTGTGGCCATAAAAATAATAGTAAATAGCGGATCTTGTGGATAGGCATATTTTTGTGTATTACTACAGTTAGGGCTATTGAACTTAGGTAACCAAAAAATGTGTTACCCATGGTTCCATATAAGTAGGTCTGAAAAGAAATTATAAAATTTGGTCGCCAAATTATTACGATTCTATTTATGGTTAATCAAAGCAAGTTCTGGAACTTTGGGAGTTCCCAAACCGAAAGAAATTCCCCTATGTCTGGCTGAAGAATATTCTAGAATAATAAAATGGGGTTTCCTTGAAAAAAATCGTGTCATACCATACACAAAGTTCTTCATATTCGATTAATTAATGCCAAATTTGTGAAATGACATATATGGCGTATACATAGTGTCAACACGTATACGCTACGAATGCCGTTGCTATAATTTTATGTGAGGTGGGGATTAAAAAAATATTTTTTGAAATTTACACAAGGCGTGGATTTTTTAAAAAAGATTTTTATAAATAAACACAAGGCGGCCTAGCTATGGATCTTTTCGCGAAGCGTAGCAACATCATTCTAGTCTTAATTTAATACCCTATACCAAAATTCGTGCAAATCGAAAGCTAAATAGGTACTTTGGTGCACCATTAACCTTAAATCGGAAATATATATGGGAGCTACATCTAAATCTGAACCGATTTTCACGAAACTTAGCACACATTATTATAGATGCAATTCAGTACCCTATACCAAACTTCGTGCAAATCGAAAGATATATAGGGACTTTGGTGAACCATTGACCTTAAATCGGACGAAAATATATATGGGAGCTACATCTAAATCTGGACCGATTTTCACCAAACTTAGCACACATTATTATAGACGCAATTCAGTACGCTATGCCAAATTTCGTGCAAATCGAATGATATATAGGGACTTTGGTGCACCAATTACCTAAAATCCGACGAAAATATATATGGGAGCTATATCTGAATTTGAACCGATTTTCATGAAACTTAGCACACATCATTTTAGACTTAATTCAGTACGCTATGACAAATTTCGTGCAAATCGAAAGATATATAGGGACTTTGGTGCACCATTTACATAAAATCGGACGAAAATATATATGGGAGCTATATCTAAATTTGAACCGATTTTCATGAAACCTAGCACACGTCATTCTAGACTTAATTCAGTACGCTATGACAAATTTCGTGCAAATCGAATTATTTTCAGAGACTTTGGTGCACCATTTACCTCAAATCGGGCGAAACTATATATGGGAGCTATATCTAAATTTGAACCGATTTTCATGAAACTGAGCACACATCATTCTAGACCTTATTCATAAAGTTGTGCCAAATTTCGTGCAAATCGAAAGATATATAGGGACTTTGGCACACAATTTACCTTAAATCGGACGAAAATATATATGGGAGCTATATCTAAATCTGAACCGATTTTCATGAAACTTGGCACACATCATTCTAGGCCTAATTCAGTACGCTGTGCAAAATTTCGTGCAAATCGAAAGTTATTTAGGGACTTTGGTGCACCATTTACCTAAAATCGGACGAAAATATATATGGGAGCTATATCTAAATCTGAACCGATTTTCATGAAACTTAGCACAAGTCATTCTAGACTTAATTCAGTACGCTATGACAAATTTCGTGCAAATCGAATGATTTTTAGAGACTTTGGTGTACCATTTACCTTAAATCGGACGAAAATATATGTGGGAGCTATATCTAAATTTGAACCGATTTTCATGAAACTTAGCACACATTATTATAGACGCAATTCAGTATCCTATGCCAAATTTCGTGCAAATCGAAAGATATATAGGGACTTTGGTGCACCATTTACCTAAAATCGGACGAAACTATATATTGGAGCTATATCTAAATCTGAACCGATTTTCATGAAACTTAGCACACATCATTCTAGGCTTAATTCAGTATCCTATGCCAAATTTCGTGCAAATCGAAAGATATATAGGGACTTTGGTACACCATTTACAAAAAATCGGATGAATATATATATATATGGGAGCTATATCTAAATCTGAACCGATTTTCATGAAACTTAGCACACATCATTTTAGGCTTAATTCAGTATCCTATGCCAAATTTCGTGCAAATAGAAAGATATATAGGGACTTTGGTGCACCATTTACCTAAAATCGGACGAAACTATATATTGGAGCTATATCTAAATCTGAACCGATTTTCATGAAACTTAGCACACATCATTCTAGGCTTAATTCAGTATCCTATGCCAAATTTCGTGCAAATCGAAATATATGTAGGGACTTTGGTACACCATTTACCTTAAATAGGGCGAACATATATATGAGACCTATGTCTAAATCTGAACCGATTTTCAAGAAATTTTGCACACATCATTCTATACCTAATTAATTACGCTATGCCAAATTTCGTGCAAATCGAAAAAAATATATAGGGACTTTGGTTCACCATTTACCTAAAATCGGACAAAAATATATTTGGGAGCTATATCTAAATCTGAACCGCTTTTCATGAAACTTAGCACACGTCATTCTAGACTTAATTCAGTACCCTATACCAAAATTCGTGCAAATCGAAAGATATATAGGGACTTTGGTGCACCATTTACCTAAAATCGGACAAAAATATATTTGGGAGCTATATCTAAATCTGAACCGCTTTTCATGAAACTTAGCACACATTATTATAGATGCAATTTAGTATGCTATGCCAAATTTCGTGCCAATCGAAAGATATATAGGGACTTTGGTACACCATTTACCTTAAATCGGACGAAACTATATATGGGAGCTATATCTAAATCTGAACCGATTTTCATGAAACTTGGCACACATCATTCTAGGCCTAATTCAGTACGCTGTGCCAAATTTCGTGCAAATCGAAAGATATATAGGGACTTTGGTACACCATTTACCTTAAATCGGATGAAAATATATATGGGAGCTATATCTGAATCTGAACTGATTTTTCCCATAAATCGACTCAGAAAGTAATTCTATGCATATTCTCAAAAGGAACCATGTTTCTATCTCGTTTCCTTTTGCCTGTTACAAACATATGCACACAAAGACATACTACCCTGTACCACAGTGTGGTGAAGGGTATAACAAATAGTATAGTAAACCAATTCTATCACAGTACTGGCCATAATAATTTATATGCTAATTCTGAACATCATTTAGCACATGCTAAAAATAATTCAAAATCCCCAATCTGGTTGGGGGATATGTATTTTATTTTGGGAATTCTGAAAAATGAAGAGAGGAATAGAAATTGATTTGATTAACGTAAGCTGTGAACTACGCGGAAGGTTCAAATGAAATGAAATCGATCAAAAATTCATTTCATGTTACAGATTATTGATTTCGGACAGAATCCGCCTTTCAAAAATTCAAAAAAAAAAGAAGTTCATAATAACAACAAAAAGCACGTGTTCGCAACGCAAATACGCAATTTTATTTATTTGTTGTTGTTCGGTTGATTTCTATTCGTGCATTAATTTTGAAACTCTAAACACGATTATTTTTTTTTTGGAATTTTGAAGTTGTACTCGTAAAATTTGTTTGGGTAGTGAAAGACCATTAAATGACCCTGATGGAATATATGAAATATTTGAAATGAAGTTGAATGTTCGATAAAAAATTAAAAAAAAAATTGGGAACATTAAAAAAAATTTTTTAAAAAATCCACGCCTTGTGGTAATTACAAAAAAATGATTTTTTTAAAAATCCACGCCTTGTGGTAATTACAAAAAATCCACGCCTTGTGGTAATTACAAAAAAATAATTTTTAAAAAATCCACGCCTTGTGGTAATTACAAAAAAATAATTTTTAAAAAATCCACGCCTTGTGGTAATTACAAAAAAATAATTTTTAAAAAATCCACGCCTTGTGGTAATTACAAAAAAATAATTTTTAAAAAATCCACGCCTTGTGGTAATTACAAAAAAAAAATAATTTTTAAAAAATCCACGCCTTGTGGTAATTACAAAAAAATAATTTTTAAAAAATCCACGCCTTGTGGTAATTACAAAAAAATAATTTTTAAAAAATCCACGCCTTGTGGTAATTACAAAAAAATAATTTTTTTAAAAATCCACGCCTTGTGGTAATTACAAAAAAATAATTTTTTAAAAATCCACGCCTTGTGGTAATTACAAAAAAATAATTTTTAAAAAATCCACGCCTTGTGGTAATTACAAAAAAATAATTTTTTAAAAATCCACGCCTTATGTTAATCCAGGCCTAAAGGTAACTTCAGAAGTGATTTTTTAAAAAATTCAAGCCTAAGGGTAACTTCAAAAAATATTTTTTTTAAAGACAATTCTCAAAAAAAAAAATATTTTTTTTAATTAGGCTATTTTTGCTCTCACTTTGAAGCCATCAATTTTTTGGACATCTGGATTTTTTTTACCATATTTCTTTTTTTAATTGAACTTTTAATTCGGTCACGCAATGTTGTTAAGCATGTGTAAGATATGAATTCCCCAAGAACCTCCACTGAATTTTTAATGAGTTCTAAATCCGCCAGAATGAAAGTCAGAATATGATTATTAATAATTTTTTTTATGACCAATGATTTTTTTATTGATTATGGCCATTATAACCTATTAAAGGGGTTGTGCAGAGAAATCTCCAAACTTCAAATCACACCCAGAATTTTTTATGGTTCTAATAAAGAATTATTAATTCTGGGAAATACCCGTAATTTTTTTTGAAAATTAATAAAAAATATTTTTTTGCGGAATATTATTTCCAATTGAAAATCAATTTTGTATTCATTACAAATTCAAAAAAAAAAAAAAAAAATACACTCAGTATTTTTTTCTCATTTTAATTGTCGCTCAAAATTTATTTTCTATAAAATTTATAACGGCCATAAATTTTGCAGAATCAAAAATATATTCTGAAGCCTAGAGGCGCGTAAATAAAATCCCATTTGTTGTGATTTAATTTGAACACGGTGTTGAAATAAAAGCGAATTGTTTTTTTTTATTTTTTGGGTACAAAAATAAAAATACTTTGAACATTATTCAAACCAAAACTTTTATTTAATTTATTGGAATTGAAAAAAAACAGAGCTTGTTTTTTCTCCATCAGTAACTCTTTGTTTGTGTTCCGCCGTAATTTCCAAGAGGTGGGCTGTTTTAATTGAAATTCTGAATCTATGTTTGGTGTACGACATTATTACTGAGGGTGTACGTGGAATTTTAATTGCAACCCCCACCCCTCGCACAACATACAATTGTTGAAAATGTTCAAAATTTATGATCAACAAAAACTAATTCCAATAAAATTACATTTCAAAAAATATAAAGTCTTTGGACCTCAAAAAAAAAAAAGAACAAAAACAATTATAAATATTTATGTAACATAAATATTCTTGTAATTTGATATTAAATGTTTTAGAAACATGATTAAGTACGTCCATATAAAGTAGTACGGAGTTTTTAAAGGTGCGGATTTTTTAAAAAAAATATTTTTTTGTTGACTACAATAGGCGTGGATTTTTTAAAAGAAAATGTTTTGAAACCTACTAATAAGTGAAAAAAATTCAATTCATGTTCATCCCGACACCATGAACAAAATCTCAACCTAAGGGTTCTTGAACCACATTAACAGCTCATTAGCCAAACTTTTTTTGTGTCATAGTTGTTGTTCTTTTTCTTACTTAAAAAATTACATATGGGATGATATTTTTTTTTGCATGCTTGATAAGTAAGCCAATATCGCAAGCACTCATGATGTCCTATAAAACTTGGCATAAAAAGTACGCACCCACATGGGTGCAGTGTTGTAAGAGGCTTTGCAAAGTGTAGGAGAACCCCAGAAGTGTATGCTAAAAAACGCTCTTGAAACTTAAGTTGAAATTGGTGTTCATTTTTTCCCATTCGTTCCTTCATTCAGTGCTAATTATAATACCCTAGCACTCTCGAGAGACTGAAGACAAACACACACACACATGCACTCATCCAGACATTTACATATACTCCCGTTTTAATGCCGGACTGGGACCTAGGGACCTAGAATGTATGTAAGTGTTCTTGTTGCTGCTGCTGCTCCTCCGGAAAGGGTGTCAAAACTGATTTTCATTTCCTTCATAAAGTGTCCTTCGTGAGGCTTAAGTTTTCAATTGCTCAACAAGAGAAAAATACTTGAAATGTCGGTACACATATGGATGGCTGGCTGGCGGAGGTCTGTAAACGAGATTCAGGAGTTTTATTTAATAAGTTAGAATATGAACCAGGCATAGAATTTGAGAAAGAGATTTTTATTGTTAAAAAAGTGTAGGCATTAAAAAATATTTTTCAAAAATCCATGCCATGCTGTTTTCTTCAAACTTAGGCGATCTCGATAGTGTCTTGTTAACTGAATTTATACACTTCGGTTCATTGGAGGCCAACAACAGGTCGTTTATATCTTTGAATATTAACAAAACGTTTACACCTTCCCTCTTCGAGAATATACGTGGATCCTGAGCAGTTGGTTTCAGACCTAATTCTTGCTATTTCGTAACAACCATTTGCCGTCACCACATTCACATGATGTGGTCACCATTCAGCTCCAAAAGCCGCCAGAAGTCCAATTGACGACAATCGTTCATCTAATTGACTTCCCACAATAGTAACTCCCTGAGGCTTTTTCGCATTTAACGGTTCATCTATCTTTGTTCGGGTGCCTTCGTATACATATTCACATTCATCGGAATTTCTCTCATTATCACCAGATTGATTACCTTCAACCTCATCTTTCACCGTTTGGAATAATTTTCTGGGTCTTCCCCGTCTTCTAAATTTCGAACGTCCTCTACCTCTTTTCTGGATTTTCTTCGTTATTAATATAATACAAGTCTCCGATTCTGCATTTAATATCACCTTCTTTCCTTTATCAATAATAACTGCGTCGTACTTACGAAATTTGACCTCGTAACCTTTATCTATTATTTTCGATACTGACAGAAAATTCATTCTCAAGTCTGGTACATAAAGAACGAATCCGGATTTTTACTGAGATTTAAACATTTCCGAGTCCACACATTTTTGTACGATTCTTGTTTTCCAAGTTCAGAGTCTGATCCATTACTTTTATATTCGTAAAAATCTTTTTATCAGCACTCATATGCGACGTACATCCACTGTCCGAACACCATTTGGATTCCATTTCTGAACACAAATAATTTGCTTCTCTGGTCATTAATGTCAGTTCTGATTTTGTATTAACATCCGCTTCTTGGAAACCACCAGTATTTGCGCTCTTTCTTCTTAGGCAATTCCTTGCGAAATGTCCGATTTTACCGCACCTAAAACACCCACTATCTTGCTTAGATTTATTTTCCTTCTTCTTCTTCAAATCATGCCTTTTGACTTAAAGAACACTAGAAGATTTGTCATTTTCTTTCGATATCCTCGATTCTGACTCTTAAACAATTTTCACACGCAAAATTTCTGGTTTGGACAATTCGTCCCTAGTTTCCAGGGCACAACGAAACGTTCCGAACGATTCTGGTAAACTATATATAAGTAAAATCGCCAATAGTTCATCTTCAATTAAAACGCCATTTTATTTTAGCTTGGCCACGGCATTGAAAAACTCGTTTAGATGTTCTCGTACATTATCGCCGTCACGCATTCGTGACAATGCGACGCTTTTCAACAATGTAGCCTTCCTCGCAGGCCCTTTCGATTGATACGTTGATTCCAATCTCAACCAGATTCCCCTTGCCCTCTTACATTCTGCTATCCAGCCAATTCCAATGGACTCATCGCCAACATTATGTCGACCGCATCAAAAACTAGTTTTTTAAACTCACGACTAGGGCTAGGCATAAAAGAATATTTTTTAAAAACTCACGCCTTGGTAAGGTACGTAAGCATCAAAAAATAGTTTTTAAAAAAAAATCCACGCCTAAGGGTAGGCTTCAAAATATAATATTTTTAAAAATATATGTGTCTCTCTCAAATTGTTTGTTGGGTTATCGTTACCCTATTTGCCTGTGTCACATAAACCAATGTCTTCATTATAATATTATATATACTGCCAACCAGTAATAGGTTCACATATGGCAAGCATGACTTTGGAAAATTAGTTAGTCATGTCCTCTCCCATCGAGTTCCTCTTAAACCAGTTTCCTATATGGAAAACCAAATTCTCTACCCTTTAACGAATTTCAATGTTATGGTAAAAATTGATTAGAAAATGTTTACGCAGCACTTCAAAAAATATCCCTTTTGAAAATAACTAATATTGGCTGGACTCAAACCAAAAGGGGTGGATGTGGAGGTAGCCTCTTGAGGCATATAATATTGAGGGCAGGAGGTTCGGTTATCACTTACAATAAAATTAAAATACCAGAAAAAATAAATGTGAGTGTGTATGTGTGGCCAGCCACAATGACAATTAAATAAGAAAATTACAAATTCTGTCTAAACCTCACCCAAACTCTTTCCGCTGCCCATAGAACTTCCAGCTAAGTCCAAACAAAACTGGAGAGTAGTTTAGTTAACCTAAAAGAGATTTATGCTGTAGAACCAAAAATTACATTTTAATGAAGTTGATTATAATGAGTTTAGCAAGAAAATAAAAAACACGCACACTCACATAACAGTGGTGCACAAAAGTGGAAAAACTAATTTATAAAAAATAAATATAAGGCAGGGATGACTATAGTTTCGATCACGCCACTTATCCTCATCAGCTCCCTTAGTTTTTTGTTGGGATATTTTTCTCCGAAGCTATTGCTTCTATACAAAAAACCTTTCATACCCAAATGTCTCTTGTAACAAAGCGAAGTACTTAGCTGACCAACGATATAAACTGCATGAGAATTTCGCTGGTGCCTCACTTCGAGGTTAACAAGGCATTTAGAATTAATTTGTAATTAAAATCACTCTGTAAATAGCAACCACACGAGCAACAAGTCTTTCATTTGAAGAAAGTTCAACAGGTTATGGGCCCAGACATAGCTAAGAACCAGGATCGCTGTGAGGGAAGAATAAGTAGTGTACTCAGACATAGCCAAAAAGCAGCCACAACATAGAACCCAGGTCAACGCCGAATAAAGAACAATTAAATTGTGATTCCCAGATCAACGCCAAAGAAAGGAAAAATAAAAAGTGAATGTCCAGATCAACGCCGAAGAAAACTTAAATAGTGAATGCCCAGGACTACGCTGAAGTAGAGGAAATTAAAAGTGGATGACCAGTAAAGTAAAAACTAAATATTAAATTAAAATTGCGTGGACGGCAGAAAATTGGAAGACATATTTTTAAAAACTGTGTGTCAGTTATATATTCATCGTGTGTCGATAAATAAAAAAGAGAACAAAAATGTCTGCAATGTTCACCATTGAGAAGTTGTCAGAGGACAATTATGAGTCGTGGAATATTCAAATGAAGACCTCTGAGAAGTGATCGCCGAGAAAGTGAATGCCGAGATTGATGATGAGTGGAAGAAAAAGGATGAAAAGGCAATTATCCTCAGCATCACAGTAGTTCAGTTATCGCACATTAAGAACTGCAAGACGGCGAAGGAGGCTTGGAACTGTCTGTCCGAAATACATAGACCAAAAGGGCCAATTAGAAAGGTATCCCTATTTAAGAAGCTAATTAGCATGAAGATGGAGGAGAATGATGCAGTGCAACAGTATATGTGCGAATTTACACAAGTAGTGGATAGACCAGAATGAAGAAGTATTGGTTATTGGTCGCCAGTCTTCCCATTTCGTATGGTAAAAATGAACTAGTTCCTTTGCTCCGTATAGTTCCTTTACTCTATACAATTCCTTTTCTCTATATAGTTCCGACTCCTACATAGTTCATTTGAATAGTTCTTTCAACGTTCTTTTTGTTTTTTCCATATAGTTCCTTTGCTCCATATATTTCCTTTGATCCATATAGTACCTTTGCTCCATATAGTTCCTTTACTTCATACAGTTCCTTTGCTCCATATAGTTCCGACTCCTACATAGTTCCCTTGAATCTCTCTCTTTCATCGTTCTTTTTTTTTTGTTTTTTTTCATATAGTTCCTTTTGCTCTTTATACTTCCTTTGCTCCATATAGTTCCTTTACTCCATACAGTTCCTTTGCTCTTTATAGTTCTTTTGCTCCAAATAGTCCCTTTGCTACAAATAATTCCTTTGATCCATATAGTTTGTTAATAAATGCAAAAAAAAAACGAAAAAAATGATAACAGAACGAGATCAGAAAAAAAGGAAAAGAAAAAAGAGCGAAATCAAAAAGGAACGAGATAAGAAAAATGAACTATATTAATTAAAGAGCTGGAACTAGTTCCGATCGTTCCTTTCTCGGAATAGTTCCAATGAACTAGTTCATTCCGGAACTACCCAACTCTAGTGGATGCGATAGAGTCGAGAGATAATTTACCAACTTTGTCTGCTCTAAAGGTAAAATTGGTCGAAGAAAACGAGGTGAGAAAATCTTTAATGGGCATCACATCAGCAAATTCCTCAATGGCATTTATGGCGCAAAATAAATGGAACCCCAATAAAAGTAGAAATTACAACGCAAATCCCAACAACAATAGGAGTAATTACAACGCACATAAAGCAAACAACAACTAAAACAATAGAAAAAGTTACAACGCAAATCAGCAAAGTCCCAACAACAACGCAGGTATAGAGGATACCGAACACGGAAAAACAACAATTGCTTCAACTGCGACGGCAGAGGCCATTATGCTGCGCAATGCGAAAAGGCAGAGAAAAAGGGGTGAGCATGCGTACACAAGTTTAGCGATGATCGACAACAACAACCTCAACAAGAACGCTTGGTGTTTAGATAGCGGTACTTCCTCACACTTGTGTAGTGATCGAAGTTTGTTTGAGGAGCATCGAGAAGTAATCTCCCTAGCTGGTGGAAAAACTATAGAATCAAAGGAGAAGGAGGAGTGCAGATCAACGAGGGTTACGTTGTGCTCAAGGACGTGTTGTTTGTGCCGAACGTACAATGCAACTTCATATCGGTAGGTAGAGTAGCGGCGATTCACGACGTCAAATTTGGAAAGAAATGTGCGAGTGTAATAGACAAGGGGAAAATTGTGCTAACAGCAAAAAGAGTGGGGAATGTATTTTTGTTCAACGAACCTCAGAAAAAGGTGTTCATGGCTGCAGCAACAACAAATGCAAATAAGTGCAGAACGCGTTACGGTCGACAATGTGGGGGAGCCCTCAACATCAAATAGTTTCGAGTGGATGCAGCGTTAAGTCGAATATTGTCGAGCCGTTGCAAGTACGGGATTCAGGGGAAGCCGAAAGAGGAGCAATGGTTGCAAATAAATTAGGATGAAAATGTAGTGTCTGGGTATGTGTGTTGAGGGGAAGTGTTGACGTTATTGAACTCGCACGTTACGAGTGTTACAACACACAACCCAGAGTAACTGAGTAGGGATCGCAGAGTGCGAAACACATCCGATAACATTATTAGTGTTAAGTGCACCTAATTAGAATGTAATTTGTAAATAAAATCACTCTGTAAATAGCAACCACAAGTCTTTCATTTGAAGAGAAGAGCAGGCATCAAAGACAACACAAACCTTAGTCGTGGATTTAAAAAAATATAATTTTTTTAAAGTTTTGCTTTATTTTTATCCTCCACTGTAACCAAAAATAAAATGTTGTCTTCCCAAAAATTCTCCAGAGAATTCTGTAACTCCTTTTGCAAAGAAAGAAAAAATCAAAACACGAAGTTTTACAAACTAAAAATTATATTCCCGACCCCGACCACTCCCTCACCCCTCCCATCCTTAAAGTAGTCGAAAACAAAGAACTATCCTAAGAACTAATTTTGGTGTTACATGAAAATATGAACTCAAGCAAAAGTGTTCAAGTCGCAACAGCTGCCGGAGGGCAACAGCCTGGCTGCCTGACTGTCCCAAAGATGCACTTTTTTTGCGAACAAAACCAAAGTCACAACACACACAAGATGGGACTTCATTACATTCTTGTGGAGAGCTTCTAGGGAAGAGGATGGGAGAAAAAAAACTTATCTAGAAAAGTATCTCTGGCAATGCAAAGGACTAGCTGGCTGGCTTGCATGTCCCTTGTCATTATGTCCTGCTCCACCAGGGACACATGGCAAATAAATTTCATTACAAGCCAAAGCCAAAAAATGGAGTTACTAAACATCTGTTTTGCATGTAACCGAAGATGGCTAACATAATTTCTGAACAGGAAGAAGACACGACTGGCGGCCAACCGACCGACCAACTCTGTTAGGATGCTGTGTCTTCAGCATCCACTTGCCAGCTTCACTTCACACCATAATAGCTGTCGGGAAATAGAATAATAGAATGCTCTCTGCCAAAACAATAGAAATCTCCACTTTTTTATAATTGTTTTAAAAAATAATAAACGGCCCGTCTCCAAGGATATAAAACATGTTCAGCAACACATTTATTTATTTTTCTGATTTTTTTTTTCAAAAGACTAAATGAAAACATTAAACATTGTGGAGGACAAGAGGAGGCCCTCCACATATTTTTATACTCCATCTTGTATCTAGCCTGAAGTGGCCATTGACCAGGCCGCAACAATGTTCAGTTTCAAGTGTAAATACATGCCAAGTTAGATAAATCATGTGGGACAGTGGGGCAAAAAATATTTTTAAAGAAGTGGGGTGGATTTTTATACCCTTCACCACACTGTGGTACAGGGTATTATGTCATTGTACATATGTTTGTAACAGCCAAAGGAAACGAGATAGACACATGGTTGCTTTTGAGAATATGCATAGAATCACTTTGTGAGTCAATTTATGCATGTCCGTCCGTCCGTCCATGTTAAATTGTAAACAAAGTACAGGTCGCACTTTTGATTCGAATTGGATGAAATTTGGCACAGTTCATTTATATGATCTATGGAGAACCATATAGAAATTGGGAAAAATCGGTTCAGATTTAGCTATAGCTCCCATATATATTTTCCTCCGATTAAATGTAAATGGTGCACCAAAGATCCTACATATCTTTCGATTTCCAAGAAATTTGGCATAGCGTACTAAATTAAGTCTAGAGTGATGTGTGCTAAGTTTCGTGAAAATCGGTTCAGATTTAAATATATCTCCCATATATATTTTCGTCCGATTTAAGGTAAATGGTGCACCAAAGTCCCTATATATCTTTCGATTTGTACGAAATTTGGCATAGGGTACTGAATTAGGCCGAGAATGATGAGTGCTTAGTTTCGTGAAAATCGGTCCAGATTTAGATATAGCTCCCATATATATTTTCGTCCGATTTAAGGTAAATAGTGCAACAAAGTCCCTATATATTCTACGATTTGCACGAAATTTGGCATAGCGTCCTGAATTGAGTATAGAATGATAAGTGGTGATTTTCGGGAAAATCGGTTCAGATTTAGGTCTAGCTCCCAAATATATATTCGTCCGATTTAAGGTAAATGGTGAACAAAAGTCCATATATATCCTTCGATTTGCACGAAATTTGGCATAAGGTACAGAACTGTTTCGTGAAAATCGGTCCAGATTTAGATATAGCTCGCATATACATTTTCTTCCGATTTAAGGTAAATGGTGCACCAAAGAATTTACATGTCTTTCGATTTCCACGCAATTTGGCATAGCGTACTAAATGAAGTCTAGAGTGATGTGTGTAAAGTTTCGGGAAAATCGGTTCACATTTAGATCTAGCTCCCATATATATTTTCGTCCGATTTAAGGTAAATGGTGAACAAAAGTGGCATAGTGTACTCAATTAGATCGAGAACGATGGTTGTTAAGTTTTTTGAAAATCGGTTTATATTTAGATATAGCTCCCATATAAAGTTTCGTCCGATTTAATGTAAATGGTGCACCAAAGTCCCTATATATCTTTCGATTTGTACGAAATTTGGAATAGAGTACTGAATTAGGTCGAGAATGATGAGTGCTTAGTTTCGTGAAAATCGGTCCAGATATAGATATAGCTGTCATATATATTTTCGTCCGATTGAAGGTAAATGGTGCACTAAAGTCTCTGTATATCTTTCGATTTGCACGAAATTTGGCATAGGATACTGAATTAGGTCGAGAATGATGTGTGCTAAGTTTCATGAAAATCGGTTCAGATTTAGATATATCTTCCTTATATATTTTCGCCCGATTTAATAGAAATGGTGCACCAAAGGTCTTATATATCTTTCGTTCAATTTCATATCAATGTTCTGTCGAAAAGGCGACGTCTGTTAGGAGACTATATGGAATATACCCAAAGTGGTCCAGTCCGAATTTACTACTTTCCTTACTGGTTTAAAAAATATTTATTGAAGCCTAGCCATAGGCGTGGTTTAAAAAACAATATTTTTTGAAGCCTACCCCTAGGCTTGGATTATTTAAATAATATATTTTGGTGCCCACCCCTAGGCCCTATAGGTTGATTTTTTAATAATATATTTTGGTGCCTAACCCTAGTCGTGGATTTTTTAAAAAATATTTTTTTGATGCCTACCCCTAGGGTTAGATTTTTAAAAAAATATTTTTCCATTCCCACAGTTTCTTGACCGCTATTCAGAGCAAAAACTTTGCCAGTGTCATGTGTCCTCCAAAAAGAAACAACAACAAACACCATATACAACATGCTACTTAATCACAGCAATGCCAACCGCACTTGTGTTACAAGTTCGTTCGTAAGAAGCAGAACAACAACAACAGCAAAAGTTAAACCGACAATAAGTCAACAGAAACAATGCTACAAAATATCCAGCTAGCGGACGAACAGACACCATAAACAAAAGTGCAGGACAGCACCATTGGACAATGACAACTAAAACAGTGGAACAGCAGCCATAGCGGTGACTGTGGCTGAGGCAGCATCACTTCTTTGCTGCAGGACAATAAACCAAAACATAACACCGTCTTTGGCACATTGCGTGATTTTCAGAAAATTACGCGGCATTTTTAGCTGACCGGAAGGAGAAGAAGGAAAGAAAGGAAGCGGTGTTCAGTAGTGGTGGTGGTAGTGGCGAGGCTTTAAACCGCAAAATGTTGCGGTTTTTTCTTGTTGGTGGTGGTTGTCTTGGGTCTTTAAAAAGCTGTTGTGGTTAACATCTTCCGATAATTATGAATTTGAATGGGACAGCGGGAAGGTAATCGGGAAAAGATTTAATTTTTATTTTTTTTTTGTAATAAAAAAATTAAAAATGAAGCTTCGGAGGCTTCTGATCACAACCTAAGGTTTGTATTCTAAAATTTTTTTTTTTTTATTTCAAAATATTTTATGTATGTAAATATGCTTGTATATAATTTTGTCCTTTTCCCAGTTCGTTTACAGCCAATGCAAACGAAGGATATAAATTTTCAATAATGTCATTTTAATAGTGTTGGAATTTATTGCAGCACATTTTTCTTTTTTTTTTGAAATCAATTCCAAATTTACATTTTATTGTAGTTATAAAAAAACGATAAAAGAAGATATACGGCTAATAAAATAGAAAACAAAGTGATAAAATTGGCACACAAAATTTAAAAGATAAAAAAATAATAATTTAAAAAATCCACACCTATTGTAGATAGCCAGAAATATTTTCTAAAAAATCACACCTAAGGGTAGGCTTCTAAAAAACCCTCCAGGCCTATTGTAGGTAGCCAACAATATTTTTTGAAACCAGTGGGGAAAGTAGTAAAGTCGGACTGGGTCGACTATATGATACCCTTCATCACTTTGGGTATATTCTACATATGTATCCTAACAGACGTCGCCTTTTTGAAGGAACATTGACACGAAATTGAACCAACTTAAATATGTGATAGTTCGAAATTGTATATAGAAGCTATGCTATATCTATATGTGGACCGATTTCAAGGAAACTTGCTAGAGATTAATTTATATTAACTTCAGTACGATATGTCAGTCGGACTAGCTTAAAATCGGACGAATATAAATATAGGAGGTGTATGTAAATCTATACCGATTTTCACGAAACGAAAGCACACATCATTCTAGACTTAATTCAGTACGCTATGCCAAATTTCGTGCAAATCGAAAGATATATAGGGACTTTGGTGCCCCATTTACATTAAATCGGACGAAAATATATATGGGAGCTATATCTAAATCTGAACAGACATGCATAAATCGACTTAGAAAGTGATTCTATGCATATTCTCAAAAGGAACCATGTGTCTATCTCGTTTCCTTTTGCCTGTTACAAACATATGCACAAAGACATAATACCCTGTACCACAGTGTGGTGAAGGGTATAAAAATGACGGAATTATTCGAAATAATTTCAAAGAGTCAGGAATTATTGTCCTCTTTTAAAAACACTTAGTTCCACTTAACATTAAAACAGGATATAAAGACTTCTCCCAAACACACACGAACGCGCACAGTGATAAACAAAGAAAAGTTCAAAAAAAAAAAAAAAAAAAACATTGAAGAGCCATCGGAAATGTTGTCGCAATTTATTTCTGTTTTTCCTAGGGTGAAAATCTTCTAGTTGAAGTGTCTGAGACATAATAAATGTTAGAAAAAAAGCTCCTAAAAAATAAAAATAATATCCGTACAAAGAAGCCTTTTACCTAATTCCTATTTTTCCTGAAATTATGTAGTAAAAACCAGTAAGGAAAGTAGTAAAGTCGGACGGGGCCGACTATATGATACCCTTCACCACTTTGAGTATATTCAACAGATGAATCCTAACAGAAGCCGCATTTTTAAAGGACCAGTAAAATGAAATTGGAACCATAAACACGTCATTCTGCAACCGATACTAAATTGTTCATTTGGTCAGATATAGAAGCTATATCTAAATCTGAACCGATTTCAGGAAACTTAACACACATCATTCAGACCTAATTTGTTACGCTGTGCCAAATTTCGTGCAAATCGAAAGATATATAGGGACTTTGGTGCACCATTTACATTAAATCTGACGAAAGTATATGTGGGAGCTATATATAAATCTGAACCGATTTTCAGGCAACTTTACACACATCATTCTAGACCTAATTTGCTACGCTGTGCCAAATTTCGTGCTTAAATCGACTCAAAAACTGATTCTATGCATATTCTCAAAAGGAGTCTATCTCGATTATTTTTGCATGTTACAAACATATGCACAAAAACATAATACCCTGTACCAGAAAAAAGAATTTGGTTCAAGAACCTCAAAACCTGGGGGCTACCAGAAAAAATTGACCAATATTTATAATTTATAGTGAAGAGATGTTCTACATAATAAGAACCCGACGTACTAAATTACAGTCAATTTGGTCGAAAAATCCGATCAGAACCCCCAAAATACCAAAAATTTTGGGGTACCGTTATATGGTTACTACCAGAAAAACTGGACCTATATTTATAATTTTTAGTGGAGTAATTTGGTACCCAATAAGAACCCAATGTACAAAATTTCAGCGAATTCAGTTAAAAAACGTGCTCAAGAACCTCAAAATACCGAAAATTTGGGGGTACCCTTATATGGGGGCTATGCGAAAAAATGGACCGTTATTTATAATTTTTGGTAGGGAGATTTGCTACCCAATAAGAACACAAAGTACCAAATTTCAGCGAATTCGGTCTGAAAATGCGATCAAAACCCCCAAAATACCGAAAATTGGGGGTAATCTTATATAGGGGGGCTATCCGAAAAAATGGACCTTTATTTATAATTTTTGGTAGAGAGATTTGCTACCCAATAAGAACTCAAAGTACCAAATTTCAGCGAATTCAGTTAAAAAACGCGCTCAAGAACCTCAAAATACCGAAAATTTTGGGGTACCCTTATATGGGAGCTATGCCTAAACGTGGACCGATTTTCTCCAATTTCAATAGGGTTCGTCCTTGGGCCAATTAAGTGACCTGTGCCAAATTTCATCCAAATCGGATCATAAATGCGACCTGTACTTTGTTAACAAAAATACATGGACGGACGGACAGACGGACGGACAGACGGACATGCATAAATCGACTCAGAAAGTGATTCTATGCATATTCTCAAAAGGAACCATGGGTCTATCTCGATTATTTTTGCCTGTTACAAACATATGCACAAAGACATAATACCCTGTACCACAGTGTGGTGAAGGGTATAAAAATTGGCAAAATCTAAGGCTAGGTTTTTTTTCTTGGGTGTTTTCCATTTTTGGCTGGCTGTTTGGAAAGCAATCCAGTCAAGATGCTGTCCATTCTGACCCGGTTGTCTTTTACAACAAACGAAGTTGTTGTAAATTTTATTGATGCATTTAGTCAGCCAAAGCTTTTTTAAGAGATTTTTGATTCCGCACAAAACACTTAGTTACACCTTGTGCCAAAATTTTTTCAAAGGGGAAAGAGAAAAAAGAAAATATTTTTATAAAATCCACGCCCCAGAAAATATTTTTAGAAAATCTTCTAGAAGGTCCCTGAAAAAATATATCCAAGGCAACTTTACCCTCCCCCTCTCATGAATTTTTAGATAACTTCTTTGAGAAACAACCTCCTTTCTTTTTCTTTGACATCTTTACTTGAGGCCCAAGGATTCCGACTGGAAAAAATATCTAGAAAACGAAACGATGGAGTAGCAAGAATTCATTTGTGTTTGAACTTTTGAAAGTAATTGGCACTTGGAAGTTATTTCGGTGTGTGTTGGCCATTTTCCATTTCCTTTAAAGAGTGCTCACCCTGCTGTGGCAATTATCATTTGTTGCAAGCTGTAAATTTGTTGCAGCAATTACCTGATGATTGTCGGCTGTTTTTTCTTTTTCTTCCGAAGACTTTTAAATGCTTGGTTGGCATTTAATTGCAAAGCAGACAGGCAGGACGACGACGGAAGGAACGAAAGGCCGACCGGCAAATCGACTTGAATGGCTTTCTCTTCGAATGATTCTATCTTCGACTAAATTGTCTTCTTTTCACTTCGTTTTAATGATGATGACCAGTGCGACACACAATGGTCATGGCAGCATAACCATAAATGTCTAACGAAGTGTTGCAGAAAAATTGGAATCCAGTAGCCACAAAAATCTGTTATTGTCCGAAAATTGCTATCATTTTCGGGCTAATTAAGGCCGGAGACTTTAAAAAAGGTTTTTAATTTCTATATTAGGTATTTAAAATAATTTTCAAATTTATTTTTCGGAATATTCTTTAATTGGCTTTTAAACCGCCCCGCTCCACCTCCTGCTTCGAGTTTTTCTCAACTCCCTGACAAATGTCATGTTTGATTGTTCGGTTCTAACCATAAAATAAATTGCATTTGAAGCCAAATCAAGATTCGGTTGTTGTTATTGTTGTGGCAATTCTAGTTGTTGTCATTTATCGAAATGAAGAACCTGGGAGTGGGAGGAGCACACATTGTTTGTGGCAGGGTGGATTCTTCTTTTTTGACAAGAAGTTTTTATGGTAGGGTAACTTATAAAGGGTCGATAGTTTTGGGTTCTCTATGACTTACAAGATTTTTAAACGATTTTTTTATGTCACTACAAGAGGTGGGGATTTTTTTAAAATATTTTTTCAAGCAGCTACCTTAGGCGTGGATTTTCATATCCTTCACCACACTGTGGTACAGGGTATTATGTCTTTGTGCATATGTTTATAACAGGCCAAAGGAAACGAGATAGACACATGGTTACTTTTGAGAATATGCATAGAATCACTTTTTAAGTTCATTTATGGAGGTCCATAATGATGTGTGCAAAGTTTCATGAAGATCGGTTCAGATTAAAAAATAGCTATATAGATTTGACCGATTTTATGTAATTGGCGCATCAAAGCCCCTATATTTCTTTGGATTTACACGAAATTCGGCATACGATACTATATTAGGTCGAGAATGATGTGAGCTAAGATTCGTGAAAATCGGTTCAGATTTGTATATAGCTTCCATATATATCTTCGTCCGATTTAAGGTAAATGGTGCACCAAAGTCCCTAAATATCTTTCGATTTGCACAAGATTTGGCACAGCGTACTGAATTGAGTCTCGAATGACGTGTGCTAAGTTTCGTGAAAATCGGTTCAGATTTATATATAGCTCCCATATATATTTTCGTCCGATTTTAGGTAAATAGTGCACCAAATTCCATATATATTCTTCGATTTGCACGAAATTTGGCATATCGTACTGAATTGAGCCTAGAATGATGTGGGTTAAGTTTCGTGAAAATCGGTTTAGATTTAGATATAGCTCCCATATAGATATTCCCCCGATATAAGGTAAATATGGCACCAAAGTCCCTATGTATCTTTCGATATGTACGAAATGTGGCATGACGTACATAATTGAGCTTAGAGTGATGTCTTCCAAGTTTCGTGAAAATCGGTTCAGATTTAGATATAGCTCTCATATATATTTTCGTCCGATTTAATGTAAATGGTGCACCAAAGACCCTAAATATTTTTCGATTTGCACGAAATTTCGTACAGCGAACTGAACTAAGCCTAGAATGATGTGTGCTAAGTTTCGTGGGTATCGGTTCAGATTTAGATATAGCTCCCATTTATATTTTGCCCGATTTAGGATGTATGGTGCACCAAAGTCCTTTAATATCTATCGATTTACACGAAATTCGGCATAGCGTACTGAATTGAGCCTAGAATGATGTGTGCTAAATTTCGTGAAAATCGGTTCAGATTTAGATATAGCTCCCATATATATTTTTGTCCGATTTAAGGTAAATGATGCACCAATGTCCCTATATATCTTTCGATTTGTACGAAATTTGGCACAATGTACTGAATTGAGCCTAGAGTGATGTCTGCCCAGTTTCGTGAATATCGGTTCAGATTAAGATATAGCTCCCATATATATTTTCGCACGATATAAGGTAAATGGTGCACCAAAGTCCCTATATATCTTGCGATTCGTACGAAATTTGGCATGGGGTACTGAATTGAGTGTAGAATGATGTGTGCCAAGTTTTGTGCAAATCGGTTCAGATTTAGATATAGCTCCCATATATATATATATACATATATATATATATATATATATATATTCATCCGATTTAAAGTAAATGGTGGACCAAAGTCCCTAAATATCATTCGATTTGCACGAAATTTGGCACATCGTACTGAATTAAGACTACAACGATTAAATTTCGTGAAAATCGGTTTTGAGCTATATTTAAGCTCCCATATATATTTCCGTCCGATTTTATATAAATAGTAAACCAAAGTCCCTAAATAGCTTTCGATTTGCACGAAATTTGGCATAGGATACTGAATTAAGCCTAGAATGATGTGTGCTAAGTTTCGTGAAAATCGGGTCAGGATTAGATATAGCTCCCATATATATTTTCGTTGAATTTTATTTAAATGGGGCACCAAAGTCCCTAAACATCTTTCGATTTGCAGGAATTTAGGCATACGGTACTATATTAGGTCGAGAATGGTGTAAGTTTCGTGAAAATCGGTTCAGATTTAGATATAGCTCCCATATATTTTTTCGCCCGATTTAATGTAAATGATGCACTATAGCCCCTATATATCTTTCGATTTGCACGAAATTTGGCACAGCGTACTGAACTGAGCCTAGAACGAAGTGTGCTAAATTTCGTGAAAATCGGTTTAGATTTAGATATAGCTCCTATATATATATATATATATATTTGTTCCATTCAAGGTAAATGGTGCACCAAAGTCACTAAAAAGCTTTCGATTTGCACGAAATTTGGCAAAGCGTACTAAGTTAGGTCTAGAGTGATGAGTGTTAAGATTCGTGAAAATCGGTTCAGATTTAGATATAGCTCCCATATATATTTTCGTCCGATTTTAGGTAAATTGTGCACCAAAGTGCCTATATGTCCTTCGATTTGCACGAAATTCGACATAGCGTACTGAACTAAGCCTAAAATGATGTGTGCTAAGTTTCGTGACAATCGATTCAGATTTAGATATAGCTGCCATACATAGTTTCGTCCGATTTTAGGTAAATGGGGCATCAAAGTCCCCATAAAGCATTCGATTAGCACAACATTTGGCACAGCGTATTAAATTGATCTTATATTGATGTGAGCAAAGTTTCCTGAAAATCGGTTCAGATTTAGATATAGATCCCATATATATTTTTGTCGGATTTAAGGTAAATATTGCACCAAAGCACCTATGTTTCCTTCAATTTGTACGATATTTCGTTGGGATTGATACTTATAGATCACATATTTTGTTCGTTAAATCTCATATCAATGGTCCTTCGGAAAGACGACGTCTGTTAGGATAAATATGTAGAATATACCCAAAGTGGTGAAGGGTATCATATAGTCGGCCCAGTCCGACTTTACTACTTTCCTTACTGGTTTTATTTGGCTTTGTATTTTTGTTACACATGTCCTGATTCGTACAATTTTGTTTACAATTTCCTCTTTACACACATGTTCATATGTAAATTTGTCGGTCGGACTGTCAGTCCACTTCTTGCAATTGCTATTGGGGGTCTGGGTCTCATTTTTTGTAGTGGTTGTTGTCGGTTTTTGAAACAATTCCCCACACACACATATGAGTCCAGAATATTACCATTTCATTTGTTTTAGCATAAACAACTTTACGGCTCCTGATCCTACCCTGCCTCCAGACATCAACAACCAAACGCAACTCCTACCCTGCAATAACAGCAAAACAATTGCGATAGTGTCAGTAATAAATAAGTTTACATTTGTTGTTTAGGTTTTTATTGTTCTTGTTTTTTTGCAGCCATGGGACCTCTGGGTTCGGACAAGGGCCTAACAAAACCAAGAATGAAAAAAAATTGCAACAAACAAAAGTTTTTTTACCACAAATGTTAGACCGCAGATATATTCTAATGTCACGCAAATAAAGTGTCACTGTCACATTGTGGGGGTTGGGCGGGGGTCATTAGACCGGCCGGTATATCGGCAGGCTGGCTAACAGGTCTCTAGGTTCGTTTGTTGTCTATGGTGTTTGTTCGGTTGGTGGTCTATCGTTTGGGGTTTTAGTGTTTTTTGAGGGGGATAGGAGGTGGATAGGAGGTGGAAAGGAAGGGGGAGGACGGCTGGTTGATATGTGTGGCAAAACAAAAACAACAATAGTGTTGGTTTTATAACAACATCAGTGACATGATAATAACATTGCATTAAAAACACACAAACATAGACAGAGACAACCACACATACACACAAATACTCACACCGGCAGGCAGACTATGCTAATCAATGGCCAGTGATTGCACCTGGAATTAAGAGGATGATAAAGAGATTGAGGTATGGGAGAGAAATCAGCCAAAGAATAAGTATGCATTTAAATAAGGGCCGATGTTGGTTGCCGTTTACCTTAAATCGGACGAAAAAAATATATGGGAGCTATATCTAAATCTGGACCGATTTTCAGCAAAATTAACACACATCGTTCTAGACTTAATTCAGTGCTCTATGCCAAATTTCGTGCAAATCGAAGGATAAAGGGGGCTATGGTGCATCATTTACATAAAATCGGACGAAAATATATATGGAAGCTACATAAAAATCTGAACCGATTTTCACGAAACTTAGCACACATCATTCTAGACCTAATTCAGGACCCTATACAAAATTTCGTGTAAACCGAAGTATATATAGGGACTTTGATCCCCCGTTTATCTTAAATCGGACGAAAATATATATATATATATATATAAGAGCTATATCTAAATCTGAACCGATTTTCACGAAACTGAGCATACATCATTCCGGGCCTATTGCAGTACCCTATGCCAAATTTCGTGCAAATCGAAATATAAATATGGACTTTGGTGTACCATTTGCATAAAATCGGACGAAAATATATATGGGAGCTATATCGAAATCTGAACCGATTTTCTCGAAACTTAACAATCATCATTCTAGACTCAATTCATTATGACATGCCAAATTTCGTGCAAATCGAAGGATATATAGGGACTTTGGTGCGCTATTTACCTTAAATCGGACGAAAATATATATGGGAGCTATATCTAAATCTAAACCGATTTTCACGAAACTTAGCACACATCATTCTAGACCTAATTCAGTACCCTATGCCAAAATTCGTGCAAATCGAAGGATATATATAGAATTTGGTGCACCATTTACCTTGAATCGGACGAAAATATATATATGGGAGCTATATCTAAATCTGAACCGATTTTTACGAAACATGACACACATCATTCTGGAACCAATTTACTACATCATACCAAATTTCGTGCAAATCCAAAGATATATAAGAACTTTGGTGCACTATTTACCTAAAATCGGACGAAGATATATATGAGAGCTATATCTAAATCTGAACCGATTTTCTCGAAACTGAGCATACATCATTCCGGGCCTATTGCAGTACCCTATGTCAAATTTCGTGCAAATCGACATATAAATAGGGACTTTGGTGTAACATTTGCATAAAATCGGACGAAAATATATATGGGAGCTATATCGAAATCTGAACCGATTTTCTCGAAACTTAACACTCATCATTCTAGACTCAATTCATTATGACATGCCAAATTTCGTGCAAATCGAAGGATATATAGGGACTTTGGTGCGCTATTTACCTTAAATCGGACGAAAATATATATGGGAGCTATATCTAAATTTAAAGCGCTTTTCACGAAATTTAACACACATCATTCTAAACTCAATTCAGTACGCTATGCCAAATTTCGTGCAATTCGAAGGATATATAGGGACTTTGGTGCACCATTTACATAAAATCGGACAAAAATATATACGGGAGCTATATCTAAATCTGAACCGATTTTCACGAAACTGAGCACACATCATTCCGGGCCTAATACAGTATCCTATGCCAAATTTCATGCAAATAGACAGATATATAGGGACTTTGGTGTACCATTTGCATAAAATCGGACGAAAATATATATGGGAGCTATATCTATATATTAACCGATTTTCCCAAAACTTGCCACTCATTATTCTAGACTCAATTCATTACGCTATGCCAAATTTCGTGTAAATCAAAGAATATATATGGACTTTGGTGCACTATTTACTTAAAATCGGACGAAGATATATATGGGAGCTATATGTAAATCTGCAACGATCTTCACGAAATTAAACACATATCGTTCTTGACTTAATTGAGATCGCTATGCCAAATTTCGTGCAAATCGAGAGATATATATGGGAGCTATATCTAAATCTTAATCGATTTTCTCCAATTTCAATAGGGTTTGTCCTTGGGCCAAACAAGTGACATGTACCAAATTTCATCCAAATCGGACCATAAATGTGACTTGTACTTTGTTCACAAAAATACATGGACGGACGGACAGACGGACATGCATAGATCGACTCAGAAAGTGATTCTATGCATATTCTCAAAAGGAACCATGTGCCTATCTCGTTTCCTCTTGCCTGTTACAAACATATGCACAAAGACATAATACCATGTACCACAGTGTGGTGAGGGGTATAAAAATCCTCGCCTAAGGTAGCTCCATGAAAAATATTTTTTCAAAAATTCTCACCTCTTGTAGCTGTCTATTTTTTTTTTAATCCTGGCCCATGGCAGCTCCCTTAAAAATATAATTTTTCTATTCCAAATTGAATCTGTCTATCCTGGTCTCTTTTATAATACTATTATTATCGTATTTTGGTTTCATCATTTAACACAATTAAAAATTCATAAATATTTTTGTCCGTCACTAGCCACAAAAATGTCATGGCAAAAATTTAATTTCTCGAAGTTCTCCAAAATAAAAAACAAAAATCTCCTGGAAAACATTTATTTTGAAAATTGTCACTATGAACAATTTTTTGGCGAAAACTCACGTTCGTCATTTTTGTTTGGAAAATAGCCAAAGGGCATTGGCTTAACAGTTTTACAAAGCCCGCACTCACCTCTCTCTCGCAATACTGCGAGAGAAATGGAGGTTTTCCTGAAGGCTTCGGAATGGAGTTAAAAAGTTCTACAAATCACATAAAAATATAACAACAATAACAACAACGATCGCAGTAAGCGTTTAACTTTACCTCAACAATTGTTATCCTCCTGCTGTTTTTTTCAGGATAATTTGACGTTGACAAGTTTTAACGGTTTTTCGAAAAACAATAAAAGCAATTCTGGAAATAAAATTCAAAACTTTATTGTTTTTTAGTTGTTGTTGTTATTGTTGTTGTCAACTCAAAAACAAAACTGAATTCCTCAACTCCAATATAACTACATACCGTAGCAGGATAGATGAATGACATGGTCATGTCCTTTTTCCAGAAGTGCCGAAGCAGAGGTTGGGAGTTTTCGCCCCGCTTCTAAGTTGAGGCGATGAAACGGGCGACAATACAAACGAATAATAATTCAATTAAAACTCTTTTGCATGTCAAGTAACAATTTTACCAATACACAGACATCCCCACCCACACCAATACACACTCTCACACACCTACACACAAATCGACAACATACTTGGGCATTGTACGACAAGGCATGCAGCAGCATTTCTAGAATTCCGCACAACTAGAGAAAATGGACAAAGGTTTTGAGGAGAGGGAGGAACAGTGGATTCTTAAAAAAAATTATTTTTTCAAGTCGTTCAAATAGGAGTGGATTTTTATAACCTTCCCCACACAAAGTACAGGTCGCATTTTTGATTCGAATTGGATGAAACTTGGCACAGCTCATTTATTTGGCCCCAGGACGAACCATATTGAAATTGGGAAAAATCGGTTCAGATTTAGATATAGCTCCTATATATATATTTCCGTCCGATTTTTGGTAAATGGTACACCAAAGACCTTATATATACTTGGATTTGTACGAAATTTAGCATAGCGTACTGTATTAAGTCTAGAATGATGTGTGTTAAGTTTCGTGAAAATCGGATATAGCTCCCATATATATTTTCGTCCGATTTTAGGTAAATGGTGCACCAAAGTCCCTATATATCTTTCAATTTGCACGAAATTTGGCACAGCATACTTGATTGAGTCTAGAATGGTGCATGCTAAGTTTCATAAAAATCGGTTCAGATTTAGATATAGGTCCCATATATATTTTCTTCCGATTTCATGTAAATGATGCACCAAAGACCCTATATATTTTTCGATTTGCACGAAATTTGGCACAGCGTACTGAATTAAGCCTAGAATGATGTGTGCTAAGTTTCATGAAAATCGGATGAGATTTAAATGAAGCTCCCATATATAGTTTCGTCCGATTTTATGTAAATAGTGCACCAAAGTCCCTATATATTTTTCGATTTACACGAAATTTGGTATGGTGTACTGAATTAGGACTAGAATGATGTATGCTAAGCTTTGTGAAAATCGGTTTAGATTTAGATATAGCTCCCATATATATTTTCGTCCGATTTAAGGTAAATGGTGCACCAAAATCCCTAAACAACTTTCGATTTGCACGAAATTTGGTATAAAGTACTGAAATGAGTCTAGAATGGTGTCTGCCAAGTTTCGTGAAAATCGGTGCAGATTTAGATATAGCTCCCATATATAGTTTAGTCCGATTTCATGTAAATGGTGCACCAAAGTCCCGAAATATCTTTCGATTTGCACGAAATTTTGCACAGCGTACTAAATTAAGCCTAGAATGATGTGCGCTAATTTTCGTAAAAATCGGTGCAGATTTAGATATAGCTGCCATATATATTTTCGTCTGATTTAATGTAATGGTACACCAAAGTCCCTAAATTTGCACGAAATTTGGCACAGCGTACTGAATTAAGCCTAGAATGATGTGTGCTAAGATTCGTGAAAATCGGTTCAGATTTAGATATAGCTCCCATATATATTTTCGTCCGATTTAAGGTAAATGGTGCACCAAAGTCCTTATATATCTTTCGATTTGCACGAAATTTGGCACATCGTAATGAATTAGGTCTAGAATGATGTGTGTTAAGTTTCCAGAATATCGGTTCAGATTTACATATAGCTTCTATATATATTTTCGTTCGATTTCATGTAAATGCTGCACCGAAATCCCTATATATCTTTCGATTTGCACGAAATTTGACATAGTGTACTGAATTAAGTCTTGAATGATGTGTGCTAAGTTTCGTGAAAATCGGTTCAGATTTAGATATAGCTCCCACATATAGTTTCGTCCGATTTAATGTAAATGGTGCAGCAAGGTCCCTAAATATGGTTCGATTTGCACGAAATTTGGCACAGCATACTGAATTAAGCCTAGAATGATGTGTGCTAAGGTTCGTGAAAATCGGATCAGATGTAAATATAGCTCCCATATATGGTTTCGTCCGATTTCATGTAAATTGTGCACCAAAGTTCCTATATATCTATCGATTTGCACGAAATTTGGCACAGCATACTGAATTAAGCGTAGAATGATGTGTGCTAAGTTTCGTGAAAATCGGTTCAGATTTAGATATAGCTCCCATATATAGTTTCGTCCGATTTAAGGTAAATGGTGCACCCATTGCAGGGAGAAGTCCTCCTCCACTGTCATATATCCTCTTTCGCACACACAAATACCTAACCGTCCTGCATATCAGTTATTCCATTGCCCAAGCTTCTGTAGCTATTTGTGCTAGCCACAAAGTAGCTTTTGGCCAACTTTACATTATGGTTTTGCCAAACTCTGTCCAGTTTATTCCGAACGACGTTGTTACTGTTGTTGCATTGCATTGCAACAGCAACAACAACGTCAATCGTGTGATATGCTTAGACACAGTCATTTGAACAGAGTGCATTAGAATCCGGCAAAATGTGTTGGAATTGCGCAAAAAGGCTCGGAATGGGTATTGGAAGAGGGTGCTGAGGGTGGGAGGGATTGCATCGTATCCTATCCGACATTGTGGGTGTTTGTGCAACGGGGTTTTGCTACATCGCCTGCTCAAATGAAATGTGGACACATGTACATTTCCGTAAAGCACACACGAAATGGACACACACATTCACATGGACTTAGGCTTGCCCAGCACGTCCTTCCCTTAGCGGCACACCCAACCATCCATGAATCCCATGCATAATCGTTCTAAGTTTGCAATGCATTGTATGCCGTTTGGTATGCATATGTGTGTGTCCGTGTGTGTGCTGTTGTGTATGTATGTTGAACAGTGTGAGTATTTGCTTTGGATAAAGGATACATGTTGTAGTCGTATCCTGTGACAATTATGTTGTACTTATTTACATTTTGATTGGCTTTTGTTGTCTTAAGTGATTAGCATACCGAAAACTTATTTTTGCCTAGCGGTGATGGACGACAGCCAGCCAACCGAGCCAACAAATGGACGAACGAGCTAACTAATGGAGAACGGAGAATCAAGATTGAAAGAGAATTTAAACGATAAAATTTTCTATAAGAATTCAGGATAATTTGAGATCTAATGTGAGGAATATTAAAAAAATCCTCTCCTATAGTGGGTAATGGCCTATCGGAAGCCCTCAATAAATATTTTTAAAAATCCACGCCTATCGGAGGCTTCCTAAAGAAATTGAAAGATCACTATATCTTGATGGTCGATGGAAAACTACTTTTAATAATCCTCATCACTAGAAAGTCCTTAATTTTTTTTTTTTTAAATTCACGCCTTTAGAAGGTCACTAAAAATATTTTTAAACTAATAAGGAAAGTAGTAAAGTCGGACGGGCCGACTATATGATACCCTTCACCACTTTCTAGACTCAATTCAGTACCCTATGCAAATTTCGAGCAAATCGAAAGATATATAGGTACTTTGGTGCACCATTTACATAACATCGGACGAAACTATATATGGGAGCTATATCTAAATCTGAACCGATTTTCACGAAACTTAGCACACAAGATTCTACACTCATTTCAGTACCCTATGCAAAATTTCGCGCAAATCGGAATATTCATAGGGACTTTGGTGCGTCATTTACCTTAAATCGGACGAAAATATATATTGGAGCTATATTTAAATCTGAACCGATTTCCACGAAACTTAGAACACACCATTCTAGACTTAATTCCATACGCCGTGCCAAGTTTCGTGCAAATCGAAAGATGTATAGAACTTTGTTACACCATTTACACAAAATCGGACGAGAATATGTATGTGAGCTATATCCAAATCTGAATCGATTTCCACGAAACTTGGCAGACATGACTCCAGACCCAATTCAGAATGCTGTGCCAAATTTCGTGCAAATCGAAAGATATATAGGGACTTTGGTGGATCATTTACCTTAAATCGGACAAAAATATATATGGGAGCTATATATAAATCTGAACCGACTTTTACGAAACTTTGCACACATCATTCTAGACTTACTTTAGTACGCTATGCCAAATTTCGTGCAAATCGAAAGATATATAGGTACTTTGGTGCACCATTTAAATAAAATCGGACGAAAATATATACGAGAGCTATATATAAAATTCAACCGATTTTCACAAAACTTAACACACTTCACTGTAGTCCTAATTTAGTACGCTATGCCAAATTTCGTGCAAATCGAAAGATATATAGGTACTCTGGTGCACCATTTATCTTAAATCGGACGAAAATATATATGGGAGCTATATCTAAATCTGAACCGATTTTCCCAATTTCAATAGGGTTCGTCCTTGGTTTAAACAAATGAGATGTGCCAAATTTCGTCCAAATCGGATTATAAATGCGACCTGTACTTTATTTACCATTTAAGACCAACGGACGGACGGACATATGGACATGCATAAATCGACTTAGAAAGTAATTTTATGCATATTCTCAAAAGGAACCATGTGGTCTATCTAGTTTCCTTTTGTCGGTTACAAACATATGCACAAAGACATAATACCCTGTACCACAGTGTGGTGAAGAGAATAAAAATCCACGCCTCTATTAGGTCCCAGCCTAAGTTAACTCCATAAAAAATATTTTTTTAAGAAATCCACGCCTCTATTAGGTCCCAGCCTAAGTTAGCTTCGTAAAAAATATTTTTAAAAAGTCCACGCCTCTATTAGGTCCCAGCCTAAGTTAGCTTCGTAAAAAAATATTTTTAAAAAGTCCACGCCTCTATTAGGTCCCAGCCTAAGTTAGCTCCATGAAAAAATATATTTAAAAAATCACGCCTTCATATTTACCCGAAAAAAATATTTTAAAAAAATTCACGACCTGATATCTACCCGAAAAAAGGTTAAAAAAAATTATAAAATCCAAGTCTATGGAATCAGTAGTAAATCATAAATTTATAGGGTTTATTGTGGCGTATTAGTATTGACAATACGTATACGCCACAATGAAACCTAGAAACCGGTTTGGAATCATGGTGCGTATACGTATTGACAATAGTTATACGTTCTGTGACAAAAAAGTTCCATTGCTAAGAAAGGGTCAAGGAAAAAATATTTGTTAAAAAAATCGACACCTTTTTATTTACTGAAAAAAAAATGTTTTAAAGCTCCATGTTTTGTCCATCATGAAAATGAGTTTTTTTTATACCCTCCACCATAGTATGGAGGGTATATTAGTTTTGTTTTTCCGTTTGTAACGCATCGAAATACTCATTTCCGACCCTATAAAGTATATATATTCTTGATCAGCGTAAAATTCTAAGACGATTTATGCATGTCCGTCTGTCTGTCTGTCTGTCTGTTGTAATCACTCTAGCGTCTAAACGAATTGAGATAGAGCCCCAAAATTTCGCATAGAGTCGTCTTTTGTCTGCAGGCAGGTCAAGTTCGAAGATGGGCTATATCGGTCCACGTTTAGGCATAGCTCCCATATAAGGATACCCCCCAATTTTCGGTATTTTGAGGTTCTTGAGCGTGTTTTTTAACCGAATTCGGTGAAATTTGGTACTTTGAGTTCTTATTGGGTAGCAGATATCCCCACTAAAAATTATAAATATAGGTCCATTTTTTCGGACAGCCCCCATGTAAGGGTAACCCAAAATTTCGGTATTTTGAGGTTCTTGAGCGTGTTTTCCAACAGAATTCGCTGAAATTTGGTACTTTGAGTTCTTATTGGGTACCAAATAAACCTACTAAAAATTATAAATATAGGTCAATTTTTTCTGGTACCCCCCATATAACGGTACCCCTCAATTTTCGGTATTTTGGGGTTCTTGACCGCGTTTTTCAACGGAATTTGCTGCAATTTGGTATTTTGTAGTCGTATATGGTAACAAATCTCCCTACCAAAAATTAATAATATTCGCCCCCTTTTTGGGGTAGTCCCCATATAACCCCCTTTTTTATATTAAAATAGTTATCTGATTTGTTACGCGTTTTAATAGTTATCTGATTTGTTACGCGGGCTATATTAAAACTTGCACCCAGGGACCCCATGTTGGATTTCTATATTTGCTTTGACATTAGAAACATGTGTGCAAAATTTTGGCCCCCTATGTCAAGTGGTTCGGCAGTAAATAAGTTTATACCCAATTTTTGGGTAAATACTTAAAATAGGGGTTGTATGGGGGCTAACAGTAAACGTGGACCTACATACATAAAATTTTGCATGGACATTTTGTACTCAAAAAGAACACTCTGTGCCAAATTACAGCCAATTTGGTTGTAAAATGCGTCTAATAGACAAAAATTACCTTAAATCGGGAGATATGGTTATATGGGGGCTATATCAAAACTTGGACCCAGGGACCCCATGTTGGATTTCTATATTTGCTTTGACATTAGAAACATGTGTGCAAAATTTTGGGCGCCTATGTCAAGTGGTTCGTCAGTTAATGAGTTTATACCCAATTTTTGGGTAAATACTTAAAATAGGGGTACCTTTGTATGGGGGCTAACAGTAAACGTGGACCTACATACATACAATTTTGCATGGACATTTTGTACTCAAAAAGAACACTCTGTGTCAAATTACAGCCAGTTTGGTTGTAAAATGCGTCTAATAGACAAAAAATACCTTAAATCGGGAGATATGGTTATATGGGGGCTATTTCAAAACTTGGACCCAGGGACCCCATGTTGGATTTCTATATTTGCTTTGACATGAGAAACATGTGTGCAAAATTTTGGCAGCCTATGTCAAGTGGTTCGGCAGTAAATGAGTTTATACCCAATTTTTGGGTAAAAACTCGGGTATTTACCCAAGTATTTACCCACGTCTTTAAAGTATCGTAAAACTATCCATTCTTAATCGATTTGATAACAGAAACCCGGAAATAGTTTGTAAGATGTTGTATTACCGATTCAATATAGTATATACCCAAATAAATACCCTCAAATGGGTATTTACCCAATTTACCGGGTATTTACCCTTTGGGTATTTACCCACTGCCCATCTCTAATAATGAACTATAACCTGCATTAAGACCTAGTCCCTGTATGGAGGTTCCAGACAAAGTGGACCGATATTCCCCATCTTCGAATTTGAACTAAGATTGGAAGAAATAATAAGAAGGACAAAGTTTGGATGAAATCTAAATTTTTTGAAGCGCATTTGGTCCAAAGATACATGGGGTCTAGAATCGATATTATATATAAATATAAATATAAATATAATTATCCGTTAAAAATTACTGAATTCTTTAGTATGGTTTACATAATCTCTGTTTAGAAATGTCGGTATAGGTCCACTTTTTGGTATGTTCCCATTATTTTCATTTCTAGTACCTGTCAGTATATCTATGGTGGAGGGTATCCAAAGTTCGGCCCGGCCGAACTTAACGCTTTTTCACTTGTTAATTTTATCAAAGTCCTGCCAAAGGCACAACAACAAAAATGCCACCATGAATGTCATATCAATATATGTTTTTCCCGATTTGTTCGTTCCATTCTCTATCCCTAACTCTAAACTAACGATGTCGTTATTGTTATGCTGATAGCTAGTTCGGACGGTCATATCCCATCAAATCTAGGGAACAAACGAAAAAGGAATAGGAAAAAAAAAACAACAATGGCATCCCCACTAAACCAGCCACCAAACAAATTTGCATATGAATCGATGGGAATTAATGACGACGATTTGTATGAATAGTGGTGACGATTGGTCTTTAATATGAATTTTGTGTTGATATTTTCCTCTGTTTTTTCTTCATCATCTCCGTCCCGTTTTTTTGTGCTTTGGGTCATTTCATTTTTGATGGACAATTTCATTTTCGATTTTGTCCCGAAAACGAGTTAAGAATTTTTGTTAGATGGCTGTTTTTTTTGTTACCCAGATATGCATAACTTTTGGGTCGTCCGAGTGGCATTTTTTTTTTTGTTTTTGGGGAACAAAAAGAGGTTAATTTGTTTAGAATTAAGTGGTTTATTTTATTAAACCTCTTTTTTGTGGAGAGTTATGGTAGAAGTCGATGTTTGCATTTCAATAAAAGGACAAAGTTTCCTTTCTCGAGTGCAAAGTGTGCATAAATTATTAGGGGAAAATACTCTGGACCAAACAAGGTGAGTGAATAAAATTATTACAATCATTTAAAAGCTAAATGGCTTAGAGGAAAGTTGTAAGTTTTTTTTCAATTTGGAGGTAAAATATGTGGCGATTAAATGTTTGGGGTTTAAGGAAATTCATGGATTTTCATTTCCAAAAATAAAATTTCTTTAAAAATATTTGTTTAAAAAAATCGAAAATTTTAAAATAAAACCAGTGAGCGGAGCAGTATAGTCGGACGGGGCCGACCATACGATACCTTACACAACTACGACTTTCTAAAGAAGTTTATTTCGAGCCTGAGAAATATTTCGCGACATTTTCACCCTCTTGTCCGATTAGAGGTCAACAGCACATCTTACATACACTGACATATTTTCCGAATATTACTAATATTCAGTACATCCCTTCTTATTACTTGTCCAGATTGACTTCAGCGTGGGTTGTATGGTGATGCTCGGCTTATAACTGTGGCCTATATATCGATTCGAAAAATTACAAAAAAATAAATTTTCGGACCACTTCATACCAAAATTATTATATGATGATCACCGAAAATTACAACGCTGTCCTTGACCATAACTGGAACCCCATGGAAAATTTCAAATCGATCAGCGTTATATTTCCGCCCTCTAGTGTGGTGAGGGATACTATATAATGTCTGAATACGTAAGCACCTGTAAATATTTAAGTGTAACTCCCACATCCGATAACATACGACAATATAATTGGTATCAATTTAAAGGTCAGTCACTCCTCTTGAATATACTATCTCGGGTCTATGTCCTTCAGGGGTAAATATCTACGCTATAGAATACAAATTTTGCCATTTTTAACACAAAAGTCAGGGTCCATTTGACCCGCTAAATATTGACCAATCTTTATCAAAACAGGCATGTTTATTCCTTGGCCCGATCCCCTTCTCCATGTAAAATTTCATGATGTTCGGACCATAACTGCGGCCTCTGGAGCGACCAGAGAAACCGACAAAAATTAAGTATTTGGTCCATTTCATCCCCTAAATATTAACTGATCTTTACCAAAAACAATAGGGGTCTTTATTAGGCCGAACTCATCCTACATGCAAAATTTCGTGAAGATTGGTCCATGACTGTGGCCTGTATCGTGTTTACAAATTATAATGGACAGACGGACGGACGGACACACATGTCTAAATCGACTCAGCTAGTCGAAATATGACGATCGGTATACTTAAAGTGGGTCTAGGACCAATATTTCGCGGCGTTACATCCTTCCTTTTTAGTTAGGCTGCCTCGAAATAATTCTTGTCGGGAGGCGCTTATCTTCAGCTCCACTTTTGATTCGACTATAGATACGAACAAGTGAAAAAACGTTAAGTTCGGCCGGGCCGAACTATGGATACCCTCCACCACAGGTATACCGACAGGTATTTGATATGAAAAACTGGACCGATATTTATAATTTTTAATAGAGATATTTGGTACCCAATATGAACCCAATGTTCCAAATTTCAGCGAATTCGGTTGACATTCGCGCTCAAGAACCTCAAAATACCGAAAATTGGGGGTGCCATTATATGGGGGCTACCAGAAATAGTGGTCCGATATTTATAATTTTTTGTAGAGATTTTTGGTACCCAATATGAACCCAATGTACCAAATTTCAGCGAATTCGGTTGAAAAGCGCGCTCAAGAACCCCAAAATACCGAAAATTGGGCGGTACCCTTATATGGGGGATATCCGAAAAATTGACCTATATTTATAATTTTTTGTGGAGAGATTTGGTACCTACTAAGAACCCAAAATACTAAATTACAGCCAATTCGATGGAAAAGTACGATGAAAATCCCCAAAATACTGAAAATTAGGAGGTACCGTTATATGGGGGCAACAAGAAAAAGTGGACCTATATTTATATTTTTTTGTGGATACATTTACTACCCAATAAGAACACAATGTACCAACTTTCAGCGCATACGGTTGAAAAACGCGCTCAAGAACCCCAAAATACAGAAGATTGGGGAGTACTGTTATATGGGAGCTGTACCTAAACGTGGACCAATATATCCTCTGCCTGCAAACAAAAGACAAACCTATGCAAAATTTCAGCACAATATCTCAATTTTTAAAAAGGTAGCGTGATTACAACAGACGGACGTACATGGCTAGATCGTCTTAGAATTTTACCCTGACCAAGAATATATATACTTTATAGGGTCGGAAATGAATATTTCGATGAGTTACAAACGGAATGACAAAATTAATATACCTTCCATACTATGGTGGAGGGTATAAAAAGCACACATCTTTAGAAGACCGAAGGATGACGATAAGTCTTCCGCCATCTTATCTGCTTCTCCTTTAGAATTCTTAAACGGTTATGTCTGTTTTACGTTAGTTTTGAGTTTGATTCTCCATCTATCTGGCAAGATTGGGTCAGTACTTATTCTTCCAGGGTAGTTCTTAAACTAAGTGCAACTTTCACCTGGGTGCTTAAGATGTTATGGAACCCACACCTTTAGAAGAGATTGAAACCCCCTTAAGTTGGTTGGTCAGTATCTCTTCGCCACCTTCCCTCCTATTAGTTAACTGTGGAAGCGTCCGGTTGCAGATTTATTTATTTTATTCATTGTGCGTATAACTATTGTTAATACGTATACGCAAAATGGCCATAATTCCTCAAATGTTTAATGGTCAATACTGCGTGTACGTATTGTCAATACTTATACGTCAGCATGAACGCTTTTGCAAATTTTGATTTGTTTCCGGTTCTAAATCTATTTAATTAAAGACAAAAAAAATTTTTTTTTTCATATTTCTCACTTTAAAGAGACCCCGAAACCTTTAAAAATCAAACCCAATATCGTAAAAAAATTGGCTGCATCTTCGTAAAAAAAAAACAATTCATTTGTGTATAGAAATTTACAGATTTGCGTTATTTTTTTAGGTCCATGCTTTTTAGGGAAAACATCAAGGTTGGTGGTCGCAATATCCTGGGATATGGTAGAATTTCTGGATTATTACAATCCTCCTTCCTCATAGTCGCCAGCATGATATAAGCACTGTAGAAGATTTATTTATTTTATTCACTGTACGTATTAGTATTGTCAATACGTATACGCCAAATGGGTTTGATTTCTCAAAATTGTCATGGCTAATACTGGGTATACGTATTGTTCATACTTATACGCCACTATGAACCCTTATCAAAATTTTGTTTTAATGCTGGTCCTATATGCAATTAAATTAAATATATTTGTTAATATTTTCCTCTTTAAAGCCCCCAAGACCCTTAAAAATCCAGCTTAATATCATAAAACGAAAAAAGGAGATCCATTGCATCTTCGCACGAAAACCAATTCATTTGCGTATAGAAAAGTGCAAATTTTGCAGATTTTTTTTTTTGCAATTCACACACACACCACTTTCCCCCACCAAGGGCAATACATCCTGCCTTCTCATCTCATCCTCATCCCAGCGGACTCAAATGTAAACGCAATCATCTTCAAATGCCTGCAGTCTTTCGACTGCTACTTTTTTCCACACAGCCACTTGCCGCACACTTTATTTCAATACATTTGGGGATATCCTCCATTTTCCCGGGTGATGTTGCAATTATTATTATTGCTCGTGTTGGTGTTGGGTTTGTTGTGCGGTATTGGTGTTGTTGTAGCTGTTATTCAACTCCTATTATCATAATAAAATAGAATGCGCCACTCTTTCTTTTGCAATGCTTCAGTGTAGCTATACATTGGGGAATACTGATTATCATATCCAAAAAAAAAGAAGGCAGTCAGCAGCAAGCCATTCAGGCTGGCATGCAGGTCCTTTTTGCCAGGCCACTTTCACAATTCTCCAGTGCTCCTTGTTCTCTGTTTTTTTTTGTGTGGACCAACTACAAGATTTATTAAGTGCTAAAATGTGCAATAATGCGCCGCGTTTTTTATATCCTTTCACTCAACCTCTCCTTTCTTCGTTGACTTGAATTATTTAGAGGCATTAGTCCTTGTTAGACTAGAGATAGATTTTAAACATTTTTATTGCGTCTAGCTAGCTGCAAAGGAGCTGTTGCCCGGAAAATTTATGACAATGATGATGTACCGCGTATGATAGTGTGGTATTGTTGTTGTTTTATTTTTTTGCATGGTTTAACTTTCCATTAAGCACCGGTGTTGCCTTACAAATTGGCCTTTTTGAGTCTAGGGGGTTTCAATTGCCCTTCTAGGTTTGTCGTAGAGGAATGATACGGCAATTTAAATTTTAATATTTTAATTTCAGTCCGGCTGCTGACATTTGGTGGAAGAATACTTCCTTCTAAAACTCAATAATTTATTGCAGCATATCCGGGGAGCGTATACATACTGAAAATACGTATACGCACCTCTATACCGAATTTTTAATTATTTGATTTTTAAGGAAAGAACGGTGAGGATTTTTTAAAAAATATTTTTTGAAGCTATACCAAGGCGAGGATTTTTTAAAAAATATTTTTTGAAGCTATACCAAGGCGAGAATTTTTTAAAAAATATTTTTTGAAGCTATACCAAGGCGAGAATTTTTTAAAAAATATTTTTTGATATCTACAGGAGGGGCGGATTTTTTAAAAATATTTTTTGAAGTTTCCCTTAGGCGTGGATTTTTCAAAATATATTTTTTGAAGTTTCCCTTAGGCGTGGATTTTTCAAAATATATTTTTTGAAGATTCCCTTAGGCGTGGATTTTTCAAAATATATTTTTTGAAGATTCCCTTAGGCGTGGATTTTTCAAAAAATATTTTGTTGTTGTTGTAGCAAAAGAATAGTGTGTCATTCATCGACTGGTTCTGCTTCCTCTACCTCCAAATTCAAGAAAGTTGCAACTTGAACAGGTTGTGTCCAAAGTGAATTCGGCAATAGATGAGTCGGCTTAGCTGGGCAGTTGAAGAGGTGCAACGTGTCGTGTGGTCCTAGGCCACAGGCAGGACATGTGTTAGGTATCGATCCATCAATTCTTACCCAATATGAATTGAGATGGTTTCACCATCCTGATCGAAGTTGAGCTAAGACTATTCGTGTTTGCCTTGGCAGCAGCTTCTGCTCTGCTGCGATGGATGGCGGGTGGTCTCCAATTATGGTATTCACGTGATATTGCTCTACTGCCTGAGCGACTGCGTCCATGTGGATACCATTCAGACCTGCTTGATAGGCTTCTTGATCTAGGGGTTCACGCTTATACCTTTGGACTTCTTTCCCTAGTTCATGAAGATCTTTCCTGACGTGCCTGGAAGGCTGTCTGTCGTGTCCATCAGACTATGGCCGGTATGTTCCCCACGATAGCACACAAGCAAGTACTGCGTCGACAACATATAATTGTGACGATGGACGGGTAAGATCTTCGTCTCCTCATGAAGATGGTCCACAGGAGTCATGAGGAGACACCCTGTTGCAGTTCTCAGGGCAGCATTCTGGCAGGTCTGGATATTCTACCACTGCGTATAACTAACATTCGCGAACCACACTGGCGGCGCATAGCTTAACGCTGACCGGCCTTTTTGCTTTATAAGAGGTCAACAAGGTTTCTTTGTCAGCGCCCCAAATGCTGCCGGCTAGAGACTTGAGTACATTGTTCCTACTTCTCAGCTGATCGCATAAAGCAGTGACTTGCGCAGACGACTTGAAAAGGCTGTCGAACGGTACTCTCAGTATATTGGGGTAGTTGGTGGTCGGAATCATTCGATTTGAAAAGGCTGTCGAACGTTACTCTCAGTATATTGGGGTATTTGGTGGTCGGAATCAATTCTCCATTGACCATTATGTTCAGTGGGAGCTACATTTCAGCCGTCCATGTGGTGAGCAGTGTGGCTGTTGATTTTGTGGCGGATATTTTCATATTCCTCAGATGGAAGAAATGAACAAGATCGGCTATGTTTTAAGCTCTCACATATATCATCAATAATGGGACCCGACGCCATGAACGTACACTCATCCGCATACATTACTATCTCTATATCGTCCGGTGGTTGTGGAATATCAGAAAGGTAGAGGTTGAACAGTTCCGGAGATATCAACCCTACTTGGGGAACTCCCTGTTTCACTCTACGGGGTTTAGACTTCCTGTTTCTGAATTCCACATACTGGCTGGCGTCCACACATATAGTTGACTATCCAACGTTTCAAACACGGTAGGAGATTTGTCTTCTCTATATCATCGAACAGCTTGGCATGGTTGATGGTATCGAAGGCCTTCCATAGGTCAAGTGCCACCATAACTGTTCTGTTGCCCGGCCTGTTATGGTTGAGCCCTCTGCTAATGTGTGGAAATGGCATGTAATGCTGTTGCTGCGCTGTACATCTTACGGAATCCATGTTGGTGTTGGGCAACTGGAAAACTGCTTCTCAACGATGGGAGGAGTAGCGCCTCAAGTGCCTTTGCTCCTGGCGGCAGGAGTGAAATCGGCCTGTACGATTTACCCCTGCTGGCATCCTTGCCAGGCTTCAGTAGCGGGACCACCCTGCCTATTTTCCAGGCTTCAGAAACTATGTGGGTGGTTAATGACAATTTTAGGTCTGATGTTAGAGTTACCCCGGGTTCATGCAGCTCTTTAAGCATTACGATGGATATTGTGGTGGTTCCTCCTCATCTCGGAGTGCCCTTATGCAACGTAGCACTCTCCTTTTCGCCATGTCACTCTCGGGTGTGTAATTGCTGGTTAAAATAACTCGCACACCTCTTCGCTTCTGTCCCAGTTAGGTCGTTAAATGTAACAGCCGTCCTGTCATCCTTCCTTCCAGGACTTAACCGTTGCCCACAATTTACTTGTTCCCGTGACAATGTTGCATTGCTTCAGGTGGTCTAGCCACTTTTACCTCGCATACTAATCGGTCGACTTTATGGGTAAGTTCTATCACCCTTGGGTTTCTGGGGTAGTACGACGGAGCTTATCACGCTCATTAGCCAATACCGTTGCTTCGGCTGGGAAGTTAGGTCTTACTTCGGGTATTCGACCAGCAGGTATAAAGCGAACGGCAGCAGTAGCGATGATTTTCCGAAAATTCCTCTCAGCTACCCGTGGATGAATGGGCAGCTCTCTGAAGCGGTGATTGGTAAACTCTCTGAAGCCAAGGCAATCAGCTTTCCCATGGTTCGGGAAAGTACGACTTTCAGAGGTTATGAAGTCTGGTGGTCTGTTGACGATGATCGGAATGCGGTCTGAGCCGTGTGAAATGACGGGTTTCCAGGTTATCAGACCCCGCGCCACAATGATGATGTCTGGCGAGCTGTGGCAATCTCCTCTTATCCTCGTGGGGGCATCTATTAACCGTGCAAAAAATCAATTAGCTCAGCCAGCGCTGTACCCCTTTGGTCATTA